>NW_026902293.1:3000000-3152500 GCF_033783945.1 Neopsephotus bourkii
CTCAGTCTCTTCAGCCTCTACCCCAGTTGCTGTTACTGTAAGGTTCTTGAGTCATCTCCAGTTTCCAGTAGAGTTACAGGGGTTATGCCTTCACATATCATTTCTCAAAAGACTTCAGTTGCCTTCTATTTCTCACCAAAGTCTGTTCTTCGAAATTCCTGCCACCTATGAAAGCATGTCTTATAAACAGGTGTAAACTGAATTTCTAAGTTTCTGAGGCCTTGGGGCTTTTGAAGGGGCAAATTGTTCTTTTCATATTTATTTTGCTCACTCACCTTCAGGAAGCTAAAACAGGAGGTAGAAACAGTCTACAAGCTAAGGGGGAAGAGGAGTATGAAACCATAGCATGTTCCACAGAGTTACCATAAAATCCCGTTTTTCAACACATCACACAGCTGAAATCATCTGGGATAAACTTAAAATTTTGGGGATTTTGCAAACTTCAATCCAGCACATACTACCACATTTTTGATTGAAAGCTATTTAAGAAAACTATGTTAGGATATATAAGAGAAATACACCATCAGAATGTTTTTTTTTCTAGTATAAGTATATACAATCAGTTTATTAGCCACAAACCAAAATATTTAAATAAAAAAGGTTAGGAACAAAGGTAATATACAAATTTATTTGAAATATATATATATTTTGAGATACATAGCGTATAGTGTAAATATACTATATACTGTGGTATATTTACATATATAAACATATATATGAAATATATATTAATATTAATATATATATTCTTCTACTCTCTTTTATCAGGGAACAGACACTATTGACATAGGGAACAATCAGCTTCACAGCAATGACTTTCATGGGCACACAATTTTTCTTCCAAGGAAACTGGTAACTTCCAAGGTAACGCCTGGTCAACAGAACTGATTTCTGAAGTTTTTCATTCTTGGTCTCTTTCCTTTGTCTCCACCCATTCTTTTGACAAACTCCCTACATTTTTATATTCTTTCTAAATCCACAAGTTGGCAGCACTGGTAGTTAATAGACTTCCCTTTTAAGTGTTTGGTAAATGCAAGAATCCATCTATTCAAGATAAGCCACGTGTTTAGATAAAAACATCGCCTCTGTCATTCACAGTAACTACAACATGATTACATAAGCCAAAATACATAAAGCTAGAGCTCTTTTTCAAAGTTTTCAGGATAACCAACCCCCGTAAACTACTGTATCTTTGTATTCAACACATTATCCACCAAATTCACCTTCCCAGAAGCAGAAGCTGTGAGCTATTGGGAAGGATTTGAGGTACACTTTGCCCGGCATACTCCTCACTCCTGCTGAATCAGATGCTTTCATGAAAAACACAACACAAGCTACACACAAAAACTCAAGATAAGCTCTTCACATAGGCTAACTAGGTACTGTGGGAAATTACAGGTTTCTTCCCTTTTAAATACAGTATTTAGTAGCAGCATCCAGTTTACCCTTTTGCTATTAGACTGTGTCTCTCCCATATGACTACTACAGTATCCAGTTAAAGCTCCTTGCTGGAGATCAGCAACCTCCTGTGCCCTAGTCTCATGATCACTTTCTGATCTCTGCTTTGCCATCTTAAGAAAGGTTTGTATTGCTGGCAGCTGTTAAAGCACTTTCTCCAAACACTGTATGTCATATAGGTCAAGTACATTTTCCACATCATTTTATCTTCACCCCACCATGTTCTGCACAGAGCCTTCCAGGTGGTCCTGCAGTCTCTTACTTGCAAGTCCATTTACTCTAACCACATGTTCAGGCTGATGAGTCACTTCTGCAGGCAGAGCCTGACATCAAATCTCCACAAGTACAACCACCTATCTCTACTCTTCTCAAGCACTCATTGCAACTGGGATGAAATTACAGCCTGTCCAAAGATCCTGTCACAAAAACTCCACTTTTCAAAAATCCACCTTTCTTGGCCGTAAAGTATCACACCCCTCAAACCACATGATTTGAAAGGTCTGCTTCTTCACCAGGACAAAGTATGTATGATCAAAGATACCATTAGTTAAGGCGAAATACTGCTATACTTTCTCCTGGAGTCCAACTGTTTTTATACACATACCAAGTCTACTTTTAACTCTTTTTCATGATACTGCCAGTGTGTTCCAGCTCCCTGGAGCTTTTCACATCTCTTTTTCTCTTGCTGTTCTCTTTTCAAGCTCATGAGAATACTCCCTCTTACCTTCACTTCTACAAATATGTTTTCAAGTTCTAGTTATGATACCAGAAGTGGAACAAAAATTTTCAGACTTGCATCTCAACTACTGGCTAGCAAAGACCGACAAGTTCAAGTCACTGCTAATTATGAACTTTGAAGATTATGAAGCATGATCTCTGGAATAACCTTCTGGACTCTCTCAATTCATCTCAGTCCTTACTGCTTAAGTATTTAAATTTCATTTGTCTGTGTTAATGATCCACAGAGTTGTTAAAAAAAGGAGTTTCATCAGATGTTACTAGAATACAGACAGTGCTTCTTATCTTCACAGAACAGACTTCTTCCATGTAAATAAATACAGCCACTGATAGCTATTGTATCAACAGGGTCCCTCTTGAGAACCATCACTACACAGGATGATACTTCAGGCTTGCCAGGAGGTTTAACAAGTGTTTACAGATAGCAAGAGATCAGTCTCCAGGATATTGCATGAGCAGGCAGGCACTGTGTTGTGAAGGCCTGAAAAACTAGGAAATCAATCACAACAACTATACAATTAAAGCAGCGGGGATCTTCAGCATACAACTAAACAGTTGGACTTCAGGCTGACTGTGTTCCAAAAAGCTTAGATAAGGTATTCCAAAGACGCTTGTGATATCAAGATTACTGACATATAAAATATATATACTATCAACCGCTCTGTAGTTCTACAACAGGAACCTGTATGCACACACTTAATGTGGATCTAAAAGAGTAATTGAATTCTTATGCACATGACAGAAAGGAAAAACCCGCAAAATCAAAACAAACCAGAAAACCAACATATAACAGTAGGAGGGGAATGCATGATACCCTATATGAGAAACCGATTAAATCTGTAACAGTTGAGAACTGTATGTTGGTTTTCAGCCACTGAAGAGCTGCATTGTTCCCTGTGCTATTAACAGCACATACTGTAAACCTACGGCTTGCACACTGCCCTGGAAAAACAGCCTGGATCACAAAGCCAATGTCAACTCAAGTAAGAACAAGCAAGTCTGGTCCCAGTCTACCCTCTCTTGCCTTTAAGTCTGACCCCAGGACATAGCCCCCCAACCCTCTCTTAACCTCAGCAATTAGGTGGGTAACCTGGTAGTTGTGGGTTTAAGAAAAATCAAAGGAATCTTCTACATTTGCCTGTTGTTCTGAAACTTTGTATTCCTACAACAGAAATATCATTTTGTCAATTCTGATACCAAACATCAGAAACTATTGTTTCAGGCAAATATAAGAGATCGAGTTTGAGATATTTTTCTTATCATCAGCAAGTGATTCATTTTAATCTATTTTCAAAATATGTAACCCAGCATACTCGAAAATTCCCAAGTATAAATAATTTAATCAGAGTTTATTAAAAATCTACTTAGAGAAGGGTCATGCTATATCTTCTTTTGGAAAGCAACTCAAGTATCCGTTGACAGAAAATCCTTTAAAATAAGCAATAAAGCTCACACCTTAATGTGTATTACAGGATATTTTTATGCTGGTCTCCTAATAAAGACATATTTCACACATTTATGTTCACAAATTTTGTGGTCTTAATGGCTCACAACAGACTGAAGTTAGTAAGCCACATCATGTCTTCGGGGATCATTTACCATTTTCTCTTGCATATTGAGCTCGACATTTTAGACTATTTTAAAAAAATATTATTTTAACAGTGAACATACAAGACAAATTAGACAAGATTTTCAAAGAAAGCTCAAACCACATGAAAGTACCTATAAAGGGCAAGAGTCTGAAAGATGCTTAATGCCTTATAATATAATGCCTTACAATGCCTTAACAGTCTGGTCTTTGTCCTCAAAGTCTCTCTAACAGCAAACAAGCTTTCAGAAAATGTCTAAGAAGATTGTAGTTTCTTAATACATGTGAATTTGAAAACTGGAATTTAAGGGGCTGTTGGGGGGGGGGTGTGAAGTGTGAGGTGGAAAGGGTAACCTCACTGGTCCAACCTAGCCCACCCAATTGTAATACCTCAAAAAAATACTTATACTTGAGGAGCCCATCCACTTCTGACTGGAAAACCTACCACATTAGCAAATAGAACACAAGCTTCTTCTCAGAGCAGTGGAGTTCCACCCAGAACAGTTCTGCACAGATTTAGTAACCTCAATCAGTCTATGGAAGGGAACACGAAGTACCAGCGACGGTACAACAGGAGGGGGTCAGACACAAGAACAAGGTGGCCGGCTCTGCTGTCAGAGACACAGAAAGAGGCAGTTTCACTTTCCAGGATGAAATGAATCGGTAATCACCCCTGCCACTAGGGCAAAACCTTGACCTTTACAGTGAGTGGAAGGGAATTTAGGCTGTTATATCTCAGGTGTAATTCAAACCCTGTATTCAAAATCAACAGCAGCAGCAGCAGCTTCGGGGTGGTGTGGGGGGAAAACACAGAATCACAGAATAGTTAGGGTTGGAAAGGACCTTAAAATTATCTAGTTCCAATGCCCCTGCCACAGGCAGGATCACCACACACTACACCGTGTCACTCAAGACTCCGTCCAGAGTGTCCAGGCCTTGAACAGAGGATTCACAGCTTCCTTGGGCAACCTGTTCCAGTGCCTCACCACCTTCACAGTAACTCCTTACTTTCTCCCACCAATACAGTTCAACATGCTAGGTAAGGGAACATTTTCTATTATAACAATTCACACAGCAAACAACTTTAAAGAACATAAGGAGCTTCCCAAGCCTGAAACATAAGGAAGACTGTTCAGTCACTGTTGTGTCTGTCTGTCTAGGGATGTATGCTGGGGGAGACAGGAGGGAAGGCAGTGGATAATCAGTATAATGTTGTCACACAGACCTCCACACCCTCCTCCGGATAATTTTAATGAAGGCTTTAACAGATTTTATGTTGAAACACCTTCAATTCCCACCCAGTGTTAGATGTATACAGAACCTGGTGGAGTACAGTTAATTAATCCTTTAACAGTGTATGACAGAGCTGTTTGAGCTCAAGAGGTAAGCAAGCACCTACACTTAAGGGGAGAGGTAAATTAAAGCATGCTAACATATTTTTGCTTAAAGACTAATTTCAGATTCCTGTATGTACTGTCCCAGAAAAATTATACTAAGGAGATCTGAAAAATTTATATGGAAGTGGTATGGAAGCTATTTTCTTGTGAAGTGAATTGGTACTGGTTTGAGAAGCAGCTTCAGGGGAAGACAAAAAAAAAAGAAAAAAAAAGAAAGGAGCCACGTACCTTGCCAAGAAAATAAAAGAACATAATATACAGCAGCAGAAAGATAAGAGTGACGGGGGAAAGGCTGGTAAATGAACAAAGCACTGAAGAACTCTGGTTGCTGTCTTCTAAATACAGAGATGAAAATTGTTTATTTTTGCCTTTTTCAAAAAGCTCCCATATAATTGCCACTTAGAAAAGAGCTGATGAATACAAGTCAAGAACACACCCAAGACATTCAGGAAAACCAGGCACAACACTAAGTAGCAGAAAAACATCTGCAAAATCACCTCCTATGATGTCATCCCCTACACACAAGGTTTGGAAATCCAAATGGTACCCAAACATTCCTAGCATTGTTTAGAGTATGCAACAAAGAGAATCACACTTTACAAACTACACCCTGGGGTTTACAAGTCCTGCCAAGATGCCATAAAAATATCCTCCAAATGAAGAGTTAATTGTATCGGGCTTGGTCTACTTGAGAATTTTACTGTTACTTTGCTTGATGTGCCTGTCCATCTATACTCCAGTTTGAAAAGATCTCATCTAAGATCCAACAACATGGTGGAAGGGACATAAAACAACAAAATAAAACCTCCAAGAAACCCACATTTGATATACCAGTGTCACTCAGCAATTGAATCACTGGACTTCTTCAAATCAGACACAGGAATGAATGTGCATTAACCAGTCTTTTGGCAAAATCATGTTTATACCACCCAGAGAAGGTACCCCACAGATCCTGCTTTGAATTCTTACAATTTCCATCACTTTAGGAAAGTGCCTGCTGGAAATGTACTTGGACACAAGTTGTCAAGTGACTGATCCAACACACCTTGAACAATCACTTGACATGATATGTGAAGCACAATCCTGATAATGGAAGGACATTGCTAAGGACGAAAAGCATGCTAGCCCAATTCAGCAGCAGCCCACAGCCGTATAAAACCAATTCTCAAATTAAACTTCTTCTTAATGAAAGCAAAGTATCTATAGACAAGCTGTAGGACTCGTTTGCTGACATATGAATAAAAGCCTTCATTATGTGTATTCATTATGTGAGATTAAGATAAGGGCACAGATTTCCAAAAAAATACCCAAATGCTGAAGCAACCATCATGTAAAAGATCCATCCAAGGGCCTACATGTGCTGCCAGTTGGTTGCTTCGTGTGAGTGATGTTCCTGGCAGAACAGATAAACGCCTCAAACAGGAAGCCAATCAACATGCAAGACAAAACAGCACAACTGTTATAGAGTCTCTGTATCAATGCCATGTTTGGGCAAACCAACAGAACTGAGAACTCAGTTATAAAGAGAGCAACAACCTCCTGAGCCAAACACCACACCATTCTATTTCAAGTTTTGCAATTACAATTACTTGTAAAAAAGGATTCCTGTTAATGAATGCTAAATATTTTAAGTATTAAATGAATTGGGTAAATGCGCACACACCACTTACACAAAAGGACATATCTTTAGCTTTCTTCACTCTGAACACCTGGGCAAACCCAGCGATAAACACAGATGAAATAGATACATGCTATGGATGAATTTGAAGGGAAAATTCCTGCCAGAATAAACTGTGCTCAGTAGAAACATGGATTTATTTAATCAAATGTAAAGTAAAACCTGTTCCTTGTTCTCAGTGTGCACACACAGGAGATTTCAGTAGTTTCTTGTTTTCTTCTATAAAACTGCTCACAGTCAGAAAAGCAGGTTTATATAACCAGGTATTAATGCAGTTCAACTAATTAGTTAAGAGGAAGTAATTTTTTCAGATCACTTAAAACCAATCTGATCTTGCTTCCCCCCAAAGCAAGTGCATAAGATGATTAACCTTTTGCCTACTAAGTTTCATGGTACTCTTAACCAGAACTTTTACAGCTTGTATTTTTGTAGTAGCAGCAACAGACCAACCAACCAGCCACACCAGAAATGAAGTTGCCATAAAGTTTCAAAAGGTCTTTGTCATCTCACTAGGAAGTACCTACACCAAGGTTACATAAATCATGAGAAGCTATGAAGCAGGAGTTGGTGTCTGTAACAGTTACCCAGTAAGCAAAAAGAAAAGCTCTCTGAAGCTACCCATCCAACTAAGTGATAAAGAGCTGGGGTGTTGTTTTTTTTTGTTTGTTTGTTTGTTTGGTTTTTTCTGTTGTTTTAAGCAGAACTGTGAGGAAAACAGGAGACAAAATTTGGTACTTCTCATTTGCTACTTCAGAGCCCCAAATTTTTTAAATCACTTGTTTTCAAGATAACCCAATTCAGAAAAGCATAGGAAGACAAGGATGGTGAAATACCTCATATAAGGTACAAAATATATAGCAAATTACTTTTATTTTACACATAGATATTGTTCGGCAAGTGGAAGAAACACTGCAGATATTTAGATAGAAAAAGGCTACCAGTGCAAATGAGAACTAAGACTTTCACAAAGTGCTCATATTACAAACTCAAATAAGATTATCCTAAAATGCTTCCAACTACGAGCAAAGAAAAACATTTCTCATTAGAGACCTTCAATAACTGCATATCAGTAATGCTGACACACATTGATATGTTGGGGTTGTTTTCAGGGCTTTTTAGAAAAGACTTAGTTCCCACTTGAGTTCTTTGTGACAAGTCTGATGAGTTTTGGCTTTTTCTCAGCTTCTCAATAAAAAAGGAGACTGTTTACATTAAATCCTTAACACAGCTAGTAAAGTCATTCTCACTTTCTGTATGTTTTTTGTATTTCAAAATTAAAAACTGTTCTGTTCTCTTTCTGCACAGGAAGTCTGTCCATTCTCCATGCAGCCCTTCATACACAACTGAAACCACAGCAGCTCGCCAATGTCTGTACTCCAAAAATACTTCAAGAGTTACAGTAGCTTCGCGGGCTGAATAGCTATGAATCAGAAATTATATTGACAAAGTGAGCCAAGCTCTTTGTCATGTGCTTTTCTCACCAACAATAAACAGTACTGTGTGACCAGCAAACCTGCAGCAGGAATTTGCACAGGGCTTGTACAGGAACAAGTCTCTCTTGTCCTGTGCCTGCTGGCTTCCTGGTACCTGCAATGGAGCCAGCTGGGGAGTCTTGGTCCTTCCAGAAAAGACACCCGTGTCCCTCCACTGCTTGACCCAGGCTGACCTATCACTCTCACCTCAGAGATTTCCCAACATGGCAATACTATCATAGGAAAGGGTTTTGAAACTTCATGACAAACCATATCTAGATAAGCCACATCAAAGAAAGCTGGACACTACCTAAAAATAAGAGAGTCGATTCAGGATATTCTACGGCACGCATGAGAAGCCTTTCTTGTATGTTCAGCTAGCCACAGGAGCGTAAAATACAGATTAGAGTCAGAAAGCAGGAATGGACTATTGAATTTAACACCTTAAAGAGCCAGCACAGAGTCTGTAATTTAAGGGCTAACGATACGCTATTATAATGTTCCAGGGGAAAAAAAAAAAATAAAATAACCTACACCCGTAGTAAAGCAGAGCTCCAAATCCATGCCACGAACACAACTGACAATAAACAAATAAACAGAAACCTACAAACGCTATTTTCATGCGATTTATGAAAGGCGACCAGCATTCGTATTTCCTCAGGTCTATTCTACGGCCTATCCGAGCCTTAACTCTCGGGAATCATTAGCCAGCCGGTTCGAACAGTAACAACACCGTCAGCAACACGCCGTGCCGCCGCTGCCCTCCGTCCCGGCGCTGCGCCGCGGCCAGCAGACCCTCTGGTGGCAGCCCCGCCGGGCCCCCGCCCCCCGGGTCTCCCTAACCGGTGAGAGAGACGGCGGCGTCCCCACCGCCTGCCGCGAGGCCAAGGCCGAGCGGGGGTCAGGGCAGCTCACCTCTGCTTGGAGTAGAGCTCCCGCTCCAGCCGCCGCTTGCGGATGAAAGCCATGGAGCCGCGCGGCCGAGGTACAGCTTCCACAGTAGGCCAGGCCAGGCTGGGCCGAGCCAGGCCGGGCCGCGCCTCGCTTCAGGGAGGCGGGGAGATCGGGCGGCCCGCGGCCGCAGGCAGGCAGCCGGTCCAGCGGGCCCGGCCGGGGGCGCCCGCCCCGTTTATATGAAGCGGGGGAAGGTGGCACAAGCTGCTGGGGAAGGGAAGCCAGTCGGCGCCGAGGGCTCTGCGCCCTCGCTCGGGCTGCGGTGTTTCTGCGGCCCTTCGGGGCCTCCGGGAGAGGCCGGGGAAGGGCCCGGGCTGCCAAGGTGCCTCAGCGGGTCTTGGCGGGGGGACCCACCTCCCACGGGAACGCGGCTGCCCAACCACACTCCCTCCATGCATCGCTTTCCTTAAGGCTTCTGTCGGTTTATTTTTACTGTGGCTGGCATGGAGATGCCACCCGTGTCCGCGGCTCATGGCAGCGGAGGCTGAGCGTGGAAATGCGGCCCTGCGGGGGGCTCGGAGAGTAATGCCCCTTCCGAGAGTCGGCCTCGTGTGCTCACGGAGGAAAGTGCACTCTTCAGTGCATCGCGGAAGACGCCCTTACTGCGTTTTTATTGCGTTTGAATAAAAATTGTAAATATAATGCTATTTCGGTGAGATTCCCTCAGCCCATAATGTGTGTGGCAGAGGTGAAGTTCTGCCAGGGTTTTAAAACCTCTGAGGGAGGCTGAGGTAAATAAAATCCATCAGTTTGTATCGCTGCTGTTGTATTCGAACGATTTATAATGTGTTTACTGGTTGTATTTTCTTGTGAGGTAGAAAAATACTGCTATTTGCATTTTATAAATAAAAATTATTCACAGAGGAAGTGCAATTTTCCACATAGGAATAAAAAGAAGTACAGGTTTGTAGGCCTCAAGTGATTGCCTAATGTAATCTCTGTGCTAAGGCTGAGTTGTGTATGTTGATAAGTGTAACTGAACACTTGCATTTGTGGATCCATAAACGTGAATTTGAGAAGTGTTGTATTTACTAACAAGAGTTTTGCTGATTGTCTTCCAGGGATCTCTTAGGAGTAGTTCACAGAATCTAAGGAGTTGAGAGATCAGTTTGGAAAACAGTGATATCCTCAAGAGCCATTTGTCTTAATTGATTTGTAAAAGCACTGATTTGAAAGAAAGCTGCAACACTTGCATGCAGCTTGTACAAATGTCTAACAACATTTATGAATATGTACGTGTCCTATATCCAACCTGAATTTTGTTTGCTCTGTTCCTTGCAACACTGTCAGTGGAAATTGACCCTATTTGTTAAGCTGTTCGCATATGTTTTAATAAATGTGTGTGTAAATATATATATATACAATTATTTATATGCGCAGATGTGCATATCATCTTTTCCTAAACTAAACAATTGTGTTCACTTTCCTCATAGACTGCACTCATAATAAATGATTTATTCTAACAGCTTTACTCTGGCTTCTTTTCAGTATGACTTTTGTTTTTATCTCAAGGCCCCTTATAGCAGTCCATAATTACTGCACCAACTAGAGTGCAGTAGTTATGTCCCATGTATTGCACATGAGAGGAACACCTATAAATGCATCCCGGAAATAACTTGCTTTTCTTCCTATGACAGAAACTTATTCTCAGAACTTTTTCTAACATACTGCCACCTAGTTCTCCACAATTTATGTCATCTGTTTAAGTTCTCAGGTATAATATTTTTGCCTTAGCCTTGATTTCATCCCAAGTTTAGACATTTATCCAAGTTATGAAATTGGTTTTGAATTTTGATTCTGTCTTCTAGCTCTTAGGTTGGTGAAAACCAGATTTTTTTTTGTTATATACATACATCAGTATTCTGTTGCCTCTTACAGATCACTAATGGAAATAGTGAATAGAACTGAAATGACTAACAGAACCATATGAGTTCTCACTGCAAATGCTCTCCAGGTTTGATTTCTGCAAGCAGCATGGCAATTGTTAGTGGTTTAATGAAAACTACATTTCCATGCTTTTTGTTTTAACAGAATTGTCATGAGACTGTGTAAGTTATATTAAACTCAAGATCTATGATACTTAACTGTTTCTCTTTTCTGCTGAATCACTAAAATTGATTGTAAAAAAGGGAATTAGACTAGTGTGAGAGCATCTGTTCTGAGCAAACTTACACTATCTTCTTCATCATGGAATTTCTTCTAGAATATCCATCAAGATAAAAATTAATCTGTACCTTTGGATCTACTTTCCTTAGACATACTCTGTCTTTTCCTAGTCTCCTTGAACCCATATAAGTCCTTTAGCAACTCAGAGATAATTTTTGCTATATTATTAAGTAAATTTCTTAGGCCCTATTAACCTGAATGTATACAGTTTAGATAGCTTTTAACTCATTCCTTCTGTAAATTCTGTGGTAAGATAAATTTAACTAAGTCTTTAGGCACTTCTAATCTATTTCCAGAGCATTTTCTTGTTGACCTTTATACCCTTTTTTACCTATCACTCATTCTGTACTGTAGGCTTTATGATTTTACTCTTTTTTGCATACTCTTTTATGTTACTTTTCAGTTATGTCCCCTTATTGTGACTTCTTCTTTGCAAATCCTTGAAGAGCTCTTAACGTGATGTTAGCACAGTCTACTTACGCTTCCCGGCTTCCTTTTGTTCACATCTCTATAGCTTGGTATTGTACGTTTAATTAAAAATGAGTCTGTTGTTCTCTGCAGAAAATCTAGGTTAGCTTTAAATGAGCTCAGGCCTAAATCAGAAAGGAGGTTAATTAACTCGTACAAAATGGCATGCTGTTATGATGAGCCTGCTTTTAGTACCTAGACTAGCTTCATTAAAGCTAGCTTAACTAGTTCTACATAACAATGCAATCCATATTTGGCAGTGCAGGCGTGCTTTTTCTTCCTCTTAGAGTAGAGAAGCCTATTTTGGTTAAATGTGTCATGATCACTTTCACCCAGTTTACCTTCTGCCTTTAAAATCAAAATGAGCTCCTCCCTACTGGTCATGCAATTCAACTTGGTAATGCCTCTCATAACTTCCTCTGTCCTGTGAAGCAAAAGATCATCCTTTAAATACTACAAGTATTTGATGGACCTTTTATGTCCTGCCATATCATTTTTCTAACTGGTACTTAAGTAGTTGAAATTCACTATTGTCTTATGGGCAAGATTTTTGAATACAAATACCTTTATGCTCAGAATAAGTCAGAAAAATTTACTTCCTCCTTTTGAATACAGCTATGGTATGTTACATAAAATAGACCCCAATCATGGCATACTTTTACTTCCTCCTGTTAATTTTCACCAAGAACAGTATCTCGTCTCTTCCTGGATTCAATACAGTATGAATCATCCTCCCCTGATTTTCTCTGCCTGTTTACATTAGCATTCTTGTATTCTGCTGTCACTGGTGTGTGCCATGGTATCTCTGGGGTGATACAAACCCCACATTTTTCCCCCTGTGGATACAACTAGATCCCTGTAATTTGACTTCAGGTATCCTAAGATGTTTTTTATTATTTTATTTTCTCAATGCCTAGTTCTTTATTCTCTCTTCCTCTCTAAGATTCCTTATTTCTAGGTCTTTGTAACTGGCTTCTTTCAAATCCCTTTCTAATGTTGTTAAATGGTCACCTCCCCATGTCCTCAAATGCTTTTTCCTGTCCTTGCTCCATAGACATAATTTCAGTAATATTATGGAACAACACCCTCTGGTCAAGAGTTCAGACCCCCTGCCAAACCGTTCACAAAACTGGGACATAAACCCCAGTGCTTGTCATGGAGCAGTCAGGACCCAATCCTTCCCATAGAGTTAGTCCACTGTCAAAGTGCTGTTATAAAGAATGTCAATCTGTCTAGTTTCCTCCATTCTAGATTTGTGCCAGTGTTGTGCTAATGATGTCCTTGTCTTTGCCTGTATTTTCCAGGTAAGTACCCCTGCTCATTTTCCCTTTCCTGAAGAAACTGTTGGAAAGCAAAATAATCGAAAGGATCAGAATGACAAGAGCTAGAACCATTGTATTTTCACACTGGTAGTGCCACCTTAAATAAATAAAGGGTTCAATTCAGGGAATACTTACATATCAGCAGAAGCTTAAAAATGCACGTAGATTTTTCTTTCAGGAATGAGGGAGTACATATGAATGTATATAAATATATACATTAATGTCATTGTGAATACAAGTTTCATGTCTTAGGCGTAGTATTATACTTACTGTGCCAAAGATTTATTAGGGAAGATTTTTACAATAGTGGGTTTCTGGCAGATATTCTTCAGGGTATTTATCTGGTAAAGCTTTGTCTTTCAGATACCTAAAAAGCCTTGTGACGTACTATGCTCAAGTGTTCCATGTCAATCCGTTTGTTGTACTGAGAATTTTTAGACTTGTTCAGAATAGGCTAAATCTCAACTCTTCAAGTCAGTGGTGAAGTTCCCACAGAATTGTTGGGAGTATAAAAGACTCCTGGGTGTATTTCAAGAAGTCATCCAATAATATATTTGCTTTTCAAGGTATGTCAATGGCCAGCCCATGACACATTAACTAAAGCAAAGCTGGTGAAAAATATTTTAGCTTATTGTTATTAGAGGTAGTCAGAGAGTGGAATCACATTTTTGTCATGGAAAATAGTCACTTCTCACTGTTTTTCAGTGAAATTTTAACTATTTAATTTTGCAGTTTTAAGTTAGCATTTTTTAAGGATACAAATAAAAAGTTTTGCTCTTAGAAAAATTTAGGGCAAGTTAAATTCTGCAAAGCAGATGCTAGCTCTGAGTTCTTCATGGCATAATGCTATCTTTTCATTGTGTGTGCACGCAAAGGCTAGAAAGAGAGATCCTTCACTGCTTCTACCTCAGTAACAACAATAGAACAACATCAGCAACAACGAAGTCATTTTTAATGTTGTGCCTTCAATTAGATGTGGCATGGCTTACCTGTTGCCATGATCTGGATGATGACTTGGATGTGCGTGCAGAAATTCCACTAATTTAAGAAGAACTGTAAAAAGTTTACCCCAGTCATACCATTGCAAGCTGCCTTGTGAACATGTTTAAACTAGTTTGCAATCAGCTCTTATGTACTAAATTCTGTGAAGTTTTTTTTTGAGCTAGTTGTAAATCAATTTGTATGTGTACACAAAGAAGTTTGTGTTTAACTTTAAATCAATTTTAATTAAACCAATTTTTGTCAATAAACAAATGAGTAATTTACCATTTCACCTGGAGCAAAACAATCTTAGAGGCAGATTTGCAGTGTCAGTATTTAAAGCTGTTCTGTAGGTAAAACCATGAAGACAAGGAAGAGACAATTTTATGCAATTATTTTACAGAGCAATTTAAGTTGACAGTTTTATGTAAAATTAATGTTTCTAGTGAAATCACTACACCCATGAACTATACCCATGATTAAGTGGGTTACTTGGCAAGTTGAAGGAGGTGATCCTACCACTCTGCTCTCAGTGGGAGTACTTTGTGCAGTTCTAGTGCCCTCAACATAAGGACATGGAACTGTAGAAGCAAGTCCAGAGGAGGGCCACAAGGATGGTCAGGGGGCTGGAGCACCTCGCATATGAAGACAGGCTGAGAAAGTTGGGGCTGTTCAGCCTAGAGAAGAGAAGCTGTGTGGTAACCCCATAGAAAAGGCTGTGTTCCAAAATCTGAAGGGGGCCTATAAGAATGCTGGAGAAGGACTCTTTATCAGGGACTGTAGTGGTAGGACAAGGAGGTAATGGGTTCAAACTAAAACAGGAAGTTCAGGTTGGATATAAGGAAGTTACTTACTGTGAGGGTGCTGAGGCACTGGAACAGGTTGCCAGGAAAGTCGTAAATGCTCTACCCCTGGCAGTGTTTAAGGCCAGGTTGGAGAGAGCCTTGGGTGACATGGTCTAGTGTGAAGTGTCACCTGCAGGGGGGTTGGAACTAGATGACCTTAAGGTCTTTTCCAACCCTAACTATTTTGTGATTCTATGATTCTATAAGTTGTTTTGATTTTAGTACTCTTTGGAAGATTAGGTAGCTAATACAACTTTATGTCTCTATTCCTTCACTGACATATTAATAGCTTTTTTCATAGGTTAAGTCATATAGAATTTGAGGGCTGGATTCTCAGCCTCTGGTTTGGTATACCCTGCTCAGCCAGATCCCTGCACTTCATTTTGGAGGTGTCATAAATAAAATGTGAAATAGTTCAGAGTATATGGTAATCCAAAAATAATATGATACACTTCTGTATGGCCACACTACTGAGAAATGCAATGCTATTAACTTAGTCTCGTTAAAGGCATGTAAGATTTAAAGATTGGAGAAAATTTTTAGCAGAAAATAATGTATTTACTTTATTAAAACAGGCTTAGAACACATGCTAACTATACTGGAAAAAACAGCTGAGTGTGTTCATCAAGTAAGATCTCTCCTCACGTCTTCAGTGTCCCAGCTACCCTATGAAGCTTGGTTCCCCTCCAACACCCATACCTACTTCATGTCCTGAGATGCATAAAAGTCACTCTGCCCTGCTGTATAACTACTACGTATGTACTGCAAATGTGTTGCAGAACATTAGTTTTCAGGTTAATACTGTTTTCTTTCCTTGAGAGCAAGTGCACATGTCTGCACTTTTAAGATCATGTGTGTGTACTTCTCTATTTTAAAGGGAAGTTTAAATCCCACTCTATAAATTCTAAAATCACAACTATCTCTTTTTTTGCTCAACTTCTGCTAGGAAGTACCTGCCCTGGCAGGTTGTGGTTGAACTGAGATGCAAGACTAAACTGTTTCATTTGCTTAGGTAGGTTGCCTTTAAAACTTTTGACAGGTTTCAGCTAAGAATATTTTTAAATGCCTATATTTTTTCCATAGGTAGTTGGCCCAGTTGTGTTAGGGCATTTATTTATTAACTACTTCTACTCTGTGTCCAATAGCATTTGTCTACAAAGAAGAGCTGTGACAGAATAATATCCATCCTTCCATTTTAGTTCAGTAGAACAAATGCATAATTTTCAGACATACATGCCAGCATGTAGTATTTCTTTGGTATGTATTCTAAACTATTAGTTGACTGCATCCTGCTTTCCATAAATCAGAATCCAGTTTGGTAAAGAGAAAGAGCAAACCTATGATAAGTTCTATAAAAGCTAATATTGTGTGGTGAACCGGGGAGATACAAGATCAGCTCAGCCAAAGCCTGAATAAACAAGTTAGACTGCTTTCCCTATATTGAAGAACACACAACAAATGTGTTAAAGCCCTTCCTTCTTCGTTCCCACCTAGAAAACTTGACGCATTTTGTATGATGTATAATACAGGTGTCCTGTGAATGTATTTCTGAAAGGAAGAACAGATTTCTTTCTGAACTGGAAAATGCTGCCTCCTCTGTAACCAGTCAATGGTTATATTTTGTTTCAAAGCATCTGGAGAAGTGATGAATGCAAATAACTCTTCAGAGCGATTGTTTCGAATTTAATTTCTTCAGGAAATAATTGTACTTGAGGTACTAAGGGTGGATTCTTCTCAGCTAAATTTAACCAAACATGTAAGTTAAGGTTCTAGATCGAGGTAATCTCCTATGTTTCTACTGCACATCATGGAGAGATGTGGGTGATTCACTGTTCTTACTTTAGACATCACACCTAAGGAGAATGAATTGCTTCCTATAGGATCTCTGTTCACTGGAAAGAGTCTAGACATTTGCCCAAGTTAGATACTCAATTTTAATGTAACTACAGCTGGGTAAAATGAGCCATATGCTGCAGGAGGTGCTTTTCAAAGAAAAGTCATTGTTTGTGTTACATTATTCTTTAAGAGCAACCCCCAAATTGGCCTAAAGAATAAACTCACCAATTACCATATAATGTGCATGCAGGAATAACTTGCAGCATGTTTTAAGTGTATCAAAACCTCTGTGACTATGCTGATCTTGGGAGTCAAAGTGATCAGACATGTTTGGGCAGGCTGTCCACCAGGCAACATAGCGAAGAGAATGTTTACCAGACATAAAACACACCATGTAAATTGTGCTTTTAATTGTGGTGGAAACATAGCCACTATCAGCTGACTGGTAGAAGGAGTGAGGAGAAGCAGTCTTGCATTTCAAGAGGAACAGAAGTAAAATTCTGGGTTCTTCTCTGAAAAATTTCCAAAATCAAGCTCGCACTTCTGCTCAGTACTCATAAGCATATGGTAATTTTTACAGTATCACATTCAGAGTTCCCACTTGGTATGATATGAAAGAGAAGAATTCAGTATTTGATATTGCTGCCTCATTATAATAGCCTGATTTCAATAGCCCTCTGTTCAAAGAACTGGAACAGAATAGAGTGTGAGAAACTACTTAGGAATACATCAGTCAGCAATATGCAGAAAATAAATTGAACATCTCCTCATGCTATATGCCTTCCAATATTTAAACATGTAAAAAGAAATTCCTAAAGGGAAAGACCAGTAATGGAAGAAGCTGTTCAACTTGAATGTACCAGATCACTTCTTTCAAAGCAATGTTGGAAAGATGGTTTAGACACTGAAGGGGTATTTGGCCTGTTGTTCTTGGGTGGTTAAGCTTAAAAAGCTCATATGCTGCAATGGCATACTTAAAGTAACTAAGAATTTTTAACAGTCAAAAGCAAAAGGCACCCGTGCTTCTAAGATTTTGGTCTAATGCTCAGGCAGTAAAGGATGCAGCACTTTGGTTGACAACTGGAGCAATGAGCTGTGGTGGTTTGGGAAAAAAAAGAAAAAGCCAAGAGTACAGTTTATCATTGCTACATGGATCACAACTTCTGTGTCAAACAAGTGGGTTCAATTTTTCTAGCCATTTGTATCTGTGAGTTGGGTGGTTTCGACTCTGGTTGTTTTTCTTCCTCTGACTGTAAGGATTTGTTGCCTCTTTATTGTAAGTAAGCAGCAATTTTTTGGGAAAGGGCATCTTTTGGATATGCCTATATTAATATGTATATAATATCCACCATGGGATATTCTGGTCCATGACACTAAATCAGTTACAACAGTAGAGCTACATTAGTTGTTGATGATGATAGCAACTGGACCATAAGAAAGTCAAGGAACCCAGCAAGACCCCAAAAGCCTAAATGAAGTTATAAGACTGTAAGCAGATGCTGTTAGCAAAAGGAAATGTCATGATGGACAAGGTAAAATTCTACTTTATAAACTGGTTGACATTCACGTTTTCCTCTACTCTGACCAGTACTACTCACTAGATCAGCATCCGAATCCTTCAAGTATCTGAAACCTTGTCATTTAGGAGTGTTATTTAAGTGAGTTTGTCTCTTCAAACATGCTTTTCATTTTTTTTCCAGCAGATGCATATCTCTTGCCAACTGGTACAGGTGTTTCTCTGGCTGGTTTCTGCTGTTAGCTGTGCTCTTGTCACTGTCACATGTCTCCAGATATATAACAGCTTTTTTTCTCCACAACCTTTTCTAGAGAGATGCAGAAACTTTATTAAGAAGCAAACATTTTTTTAATTCTAAATTTTTATAACTTCACAGGAAAGTGAGAAACGAAGTGGGAGGAAATACACTGAAAATGCAGGAAGTTATCACACATTTAAATATGCATTTAAACTATAGATAGTGTCTAAATATATGAATACTGATTACCCAGCTCCCAGTGCACTTAGGGTGATCCCGGGCAGCACATGAAACTACTTTAAAGGCTAAAGGGTGTGTGCAGAGCTTTCAGCTCTTGCAGGCTTATCACAAAATAGATGCAACTGTAAACCATACACTCTTGTGAATTAGCAACACCACAAAGGTTTGTTCTTCCTTATATTTCAGCAGAAGCTATAACCACAAGTGCTAACTGTCTACACACAATACAGGAATTACTTTGTAAAGGGGCAGATGAGGTGAAGCATCACAAGAAGTCTTTTACAAAAGCACCTATGATATTATTTCTGCTTTTGGGGGCTGCCAGGTGACAAACATGATTTGTGGTAATACTGTGCTTGCGACCACAGCAAGCCCTGGCAGACCAGTATTCTTGATGGCATGACCTGGGATTTTTAAAATGCTTGCATTTAGTGTCCTGTCGGCTGATGCTCGGCTCTCCCGGGTGCTCCCTTTTCTCTCAAGTGTGTTTTATGAAGAGTTTGCATTGCTTTTCTGCCGGTTGTAGGGTTTACGTTGTCCTGGCGACTGATACACAGCTCCGGCTGCTGGTGGAAAATCAGTACGACAGACTCGAGAGAAAGCCCATTTCCTCCACTTCAAAGGAGGACTCTTCTGAGACCTGTCCTGCCCTAGCAAATCAGAAACTTAATATGTGTTTATCTACTACACTAATGAGTGCTTAAAATTAATTTAACTATGGTTTTGATAGGTACAATCTGGAAAAATAATTTGTAGAAATGTTTTCTTAGAAATTTACATTACCTGTGCTTGTTCATACGGTGTTTTGTCATACAAGCGGACATACTAAATCCTAACCTTTTTCCTTGATGTAGCATTCCAATCCATTTAGGAAGTCTGTTCCTGGCAGAGCTACCTTCTGCATTTCAGGAAACAAAATAAGGATTTATACACCCAGCTCAAGATGTCCCTCATTAAAAAGCCCTCTGTCAGAGCCGCAGGGTACCAGTGTACAATAAGAATTGTTATGAGTTTTCACCCAAGTGCGACCTCATTCTGAATTCTATACAGCAGGGATTTCAGCCAGAGAGGTGAGTGAAGTTCTTCAAAAGAGAGGAGGCCTTGATTTACTAATGTATGCAAGAAATTTTGAAGATAACCTTGAGATTCCTACTGAAAATGCCCTAGAATTAGACCATCAGAAGCCTGTGAAGCTATTGCCCTGTACTTACATCAAAAGGATAACAGGTCAGATTTCATTTGATTGAAAAAATCTGAAACCAAAAACCTCACATAGAAGTGCTTTTTCACATTTTTGGTCACTTGATGGCACTAAACCAACACTGTATACATATTAATCACAAATAGCATAAGAATATATCTGTGCCAGTGTATTTTTTTTTTTTTAAGGCTTGGCCTGATGAAAGTGCTTTGTTTTGTTAAGGGCAGATTTCAGACATAAAAGAGATTTAAAAATAAACAAACATGAAGCCAAGAAGCAGTTGTGAAATCTGGCTGACTGTGTTCTGTCTGTCTTGTTAAAGTTCACGACATACTACAAATACCACAGCATAATGGAATACATAGCATTTCCGAACAAAATAAAACATAACACAGTGCACCAAAGACCAAACCAAGCCTTTCAGTAGCAAATCTCAGAGAAATATCTGCAAACTTTGGAAAGTGGCATTTCCACCAAAATGTGTGGCCATCAGGCAGCCACCTACATGAGGCAGAGCAAGTAGACAGCTTGGCCTTTCCTGTGTCTTTTTAGAGGGTAATTGCTAGTATTTCAAGGCTGAATGTTGGTTCATTGTGTGAATGCAGAGGTGAAGCTGGGAGAGCTTTGCTTGGATGGTCTTAGTCATGTAATAGGAAGCTCCTGGTGTGATAGATGGCTGAAGAAAGGACTGCAGTCCACTGTATAACCCCATAAGAGGTCTGCCTGGCTAAGGGCTGCCTTTGTGCCCAAGGGCACCGTGCCTTGCCCCTCTGTATCTTCATGGAACCTCATGATCCTTATTCAGACAGATTTGCACTGCATTTGTACCTGAATAAAATGGATTAAGATGCAGGGATGGCTGTGACACCAGAAACACTCTTGAAGACTCCTAAGGAGACCTCTCATGTCCATTCACTCCACTTCTTGTCTCTTTTAGCACTAAACAGCCATTAGCTACCTAACAGGGCAGACCCACAGCTCTGCTGTATTCAGTTCTGTCATCTCTCTTAGAATTATGTACACCTGTATATGCTAAGTTTTATACATCTGACAGATGCATAAGTAACTCTTCATTGCAGTTTTAGCTACAGGCCTTACTAGTTGTACAATGTGCTCATCAAAGCTTCATAATAGAACTGAAAGATAAAATCTTGGTCTCACTGGATAGGTTCATACTGATTCTTGAGGGACAGCCTTAGCAAGGCTCAATTTTGCAGCTCATCCGTCCAGCAAACTTGGCCCCAGCAGTGGCTCCCACAGAATACACAGGATTTTGCATAGCTTGTTAGATGCAGACATTAAATACAATTAAACACAAGAATTTAATAAACATTGAATTCAAGGAGGCGGATGGCAAAGGGATTGGCAGTGAAAGCTGTTCATGGGTGTTAACAGGGAATAGGCAGATAGGGGAGTCTGGTGTTGCCTCAGGCTGGTCTTGGAAGCTGTAGACATTGAGATTGATGGCAAAAATCATGTTGCTGTCACCTTCTAATTCTGAACAGCCTTGTGTTTGAGTGTAAAAGAGGGAAGGAAATCATTGCATCCTCTTCTGCATTACAGAAATGGAAGACACTCTGTCCATATGATTTTGCTCATTCTCTAGTCTGTCAACATTTCCACCGACTTCAGTAAAAGTCTAAACTGGGGAAGTCCAGCTTTAATACCTTTTTATGCCTACAACCTTTCCTTCACCCTAACCCTAACCCCTAACCCTCAGCAGCTAAGTGTGGTAACAGAAGCTAAGATTTCCCTTCCTGTCTTTGCTAACTGTTCATTTTCCTTTTAATCTCTTAATTCCATCCCTGAATAATGTGTGTAATTTTGGAAAGACCTAGTCTTTAACAAAGTGCAGTTACAGTTGTGTGTGTTGATGGTAGACAACCTTGATGATAACCATCCTCTCAACCTTTGCAGCCTACTGAGGGACCCCCTCCTCTGCAGCCCCACCTACCAGCCTTATTGGAAGCTATGGGGTCTCAGAAGAGACCATGCCTGAGGGTAGGTGGGCACAAAGGCTCTCTAAAGAATATATCCCTGGAAATGTTATACAGGGAAGATGAATTGACGTGCCAGGCTATGGATTGCAGGTTTGGCCATGTCTATGAGGCCATACACAGCCCCATAATTCAGAGATGGAAAAAGGGGTGATTTTCTTATTATCATGGGTTAAGTATTACAAAATGGGAGTTTTGACTTTTCAGTCAGCAGTGGAAATAAGAATAATTAAATCAAAGTTAATGGTCTTAGGTGGAAAACTGAACAGCAGATGTATGTACCCAGATACCTGAATACAGATACACACCTGAATCCTGCACTCTTCAACCATTGGAAGTCATGGCAGAGTTTAACCTAGCTGTGTAACAGGCATCGTGGAGGAAACATACACTCTGATCATCTGTGTTGCTTGATTATTCAGTAGCTTGCTGGCATGATTTCTTCTGTGCCAACTAACATGCTCTGCCATAATGATCAGATTCAGATTTTGGGTTTGGGAGCATTGAGGACCATTCCCAAAAGGGCAGTATGAACAAGAATGACAAGACTTGGCTCCCTCTACCTTTTTCAGTTCTCCAAAACTGTACTAGCAGATTTTGTACTTCAAACACATCAGCATATCAAACTCAAGGCATGCAGCCCTAATTTTATTTCCATGCTACAAAATCACTGTTTTTATAAGCTCTGATTCACTTATGTATTGCTGTGGACATTTTGAACACATACTATAATGATAATTATACGTTAGAGTGTCAGGGACACCATGCTGGGCCTGAAGGACACCCGAAGGACAGGTGGTACCTAGTGCAGACAGCATCAGGCCAGATCTTTGCTTCAGGGCCAGAGGATGATCCCTGAACAGGTGTTATTTAGCACTACAGCCATAGTCACAATAACTACAGTATCAGGTTCAAATAATGAATATTTGTGCTGGAGAGCAACATACTGCTGCAGACTGAAAGGCCACCTCAGAAAACATAGCAGGTACAAGCGTAGGAAAGGCCTTTATCCTATACATGTTTTAGGTAAGCAAATTAATGTAAAGATACAGAAATAAATTAAAATATCAAAGTATAAATGTCTGGCATGTGTTTTTAATTACAGTAATTCTTTTAAATAATGACTCTTTTAAAAAGTGTCCTCAATTTTAGACAAGTGCAACTCATTGATATGCTGTATTGCTCCTAACAAACCAGAACATAGTAATAAAACCCCATGTTTTATTAGACAGAATGCATAATGCAACCTTTTCCACCTAGAGAGGTTCCTCTTTTCTCACTGGGATGAAGCAAGAATATGAATAATAAACTAAGTGGTAGCTCTGAGAGAACGTTGCTGTTTCTCTCTTGTAGAAGTTAGAAAGACGGAAAATAGGAAAAGCATCTTGGAAGTAAGAAATGGCTATTTTTGAAAGCATTAGGTACAATTGTATGTCCAGGTAGCGATTACTTACCTATGCCCATCAATTCCTATTGCCTTAAATGTGTATTTAGTGTTGAGATGTGCACTACAACACTTATATATTCATGATCAGTTATTGAGAGTAAATATTCTTGAGACAGAAGAGTCAAGACTCACTACAGAAAACCCACTTCAAGTAGAGGTGAACAAACAAATCCTGGGCCAGGAGAGGCACAAAACATCCCAGCAATGAGAAATATATATATTCAGAATGGACTGAGATACAATGCAAACTTTAAGTTAGTTTATATCATTGTGGACATCCTAGTCTAAAAGGGTCAGATTTTCTTAGGAATCAGGAAAAAAACTGAGACTGTTCCCCACCATGCTAGTCTGATGAAAGGATGTTGACATCATTACAGAGCCAGAGTCATATTCTGCCAGTGTAAGGACAAAGGCAAAGACTCACTAGCTGTGTTAAACAACTGGTTTGGGCAGTAATTTCACTAATTGTTGCATGTATATGTGGGAATGTGCTTAGAAAATGACAAAATTCTGTTTGACATTTTGTCAAAGATCTCACGCCACTTTGCAAGAAAACTGTTTTTAGGACTGCTGTCTGCTCTCTCCATCTGCGACCCTCAAACAGTGTGGGATTTACATGGGAAAGTGCATAGGGAAATCAAGCTTGCTACAGCTTTCTCCTCATAGGGACAGACATATAGGTCTGTATTTTCAAATATCGGCTCCTAAAGTTTGGTCCCTGAGTCGTCAGTTCAGCATCTACTTCTAAGGTTCTTAGTCCTGGTTCCCCTAGTGATTCTGAGAAGAATCGGTGGTACTGTCTAGGGATTAGGTCACTGGTTCTTTATTCATCCCACTTCTAAAAATGCAGACATGCTTCTTCGCTAGAAGACGGCTCGCTGTTCTGCAGATTATGCGTTTGTAGCAGGTTGCATTTGGCCTTCAGCTATTGATTACAAAAAGTTGAAAGCATTTGAGTTTACATATATAGGTTTAGCTAAAATAACAAAACAAACTTTCCTGGTACTGTACAAGGCAGTAAATGTTAGCTTAAAAAATTTCCATTAGCCATATGGTCTTCAGGTGATTTGATGTAATTCAAAACAGGCATTCAGTAACCTAATAGTTTTACCGTACCACAGATGTGTGCATTCCCTTGAAATGTATTTTTAGTTTGCGTCTCAGGCCTTGATTCTTTTGCTGGCATTAGAAGCCCAATTACAGAAGCAAAGCAAATTCCAAATTCAGTCCACAAGCCTACATTATCAAAACCCTCTCCACTGGAAAAATATTCATGTCAGGCTTGAAATACCTTAATCATATTTCTCTTCTTCATCCCCCAACACAGTATATGAGGATAAGATGTAGAAGAGCTAGAAGCTATCAGGAAAGGCTCTTCCCTGTGTTGTCCGAGTCATTTCAGAGAACTGTGATTTGAGTCTGAGCTTAGGCTCATGGGTTCGCAGTTTTAACATGATTATGAACATGCATGACTAGCACCCATACTTGAGTGCACATACTTCAGATTTTAAGTCAGTGGTTCCAACCGCATCTTAGTTTGGTTTGTTGCTGTGTAAAGCAGCAATGATAGCTCTGCGGGAGGCTTTAGGGAAAAGGGGTTTATTTCTTTGCTGCTTTGATTTCTTACAGTAACGTATTAATGTGAAACCTTTAAGCTCAGATTGGAAAATTTTCAAACTGGATGACTATGTATTCATAGGCTGATGAAGTTTAGATACCAATGAAATATGTGTCTGAAACCTTAGGTGAGCAAGTCCACTTTACTTTGCACAGCCATTTGGGCTGCTGTCTAGCAGTTGATGCACAGCGTTTTCCTCTCCAATCTACCTTTTGTAGCTCTGACAGATTAAATAGAAAAGGTAGTAATTCTACAGCATGAACCTCTTCTCTAAGTGTGGTCAGTGTGAGCTAAACAGTCTGTAGCTGACAGATGCAAATGTTTTGTTTCGTTGTAACCATATGGATCAAAGATTAATACAACAGACAGCATATCCCTTATTAAATCATGTATTTTCTATCAGTTGCTCGCTATTTTTCTGAGCAATACATCCATTTACATCTAGTATATTTTTTCTGGTGGTTTCGTTTTAAGCGACTGGATTTTAAATGGGGTTATTTCAAATGACTGGAAAGATGATGGAGCCACAGGTTCTTTAAAAGATTTTCAGACTCTCTTGAAATGCTTCCAGACTCACCATTAGTGTAGTGGCACATTACACACATCAACTCACCAGGCACAGTAGTATATACTAAAACTGCTTATGTTGTTGTTAGCGTAGTGAAGGAGTAAGCATGCTTTATGAGAACTAGATATTGCCAAGAAGCTGAGCAGACAGCACTGTAGTGGGGTAGCAGCACAGGACTTGTTAGCAGAAAAAGGGAGACCACACTTTGTAGTATATGACATAGACTCTTGTCTGAAATGAGCTCTTCCTTTGCTGAGTTGCTCATGTTGCAAATCCTCATCAGGTATCAGCGCTTTTTACCTTAGCTTTCATTACATTAAAGCTAATATGAGTAAAGCTAGTCATTTAATCAAACTGTCATGTTGCCATGCTGTCACGCTGGAAGAGCTGATGCATTTTAGACATGTGTGGTGGACACAGCAGTTTTTTTGGCATAGTGGCTATTCGCTTGGAGAACCTGGCCAGTTAGAGGGTGATGCTACCACCTTCTGTGCTCTTTCTTTGCAGGTTATCAAGTACAACCAGGAACATCTTAAATGCTTAAGGTGCAGGATAGCAGCTGTGTCCCCTGTTAGGACCTGAGCACAGAAAAAGGGGAGCCTGTCTACCCTTTCTCACTCATGTGTGTATGGGTAGTTATAAATCTTTTGATGTGGGAGGGGCATAAGTTGTGAATCACCACAAATGTTGCTGCTGTGTATCACATGCTCCTTTTTCAGTGCTAATACACTGATACTTACAGGAACTACAATGAAACTAAACACTATTTCTAACCTTTTATTAATGAGATCACAGTTCCTAGTTTAAAGCAGGTGAAATAATAAATACTGAGCTTGAGTAAGAGAAAGTAAATGGTATATGGAGCTTCTTATTAAATAAAAATAAAAAATTATATTGCAGGCGTGTTGCTTCTTGCCAAGCTCTTGTTGGTGTTCCAAGAAAAATTAATAACTGACCTACTATAAAACCTTATTCTTTTATTACTTTCTTGAAGCTTTCATCAAAAATAGATATCTTGAGTATGTTGGATATTTCTCGTTCTTTTGAGGATTTACTGTAATGTTAATCTCCACAATGCGGTTGTGTTAACACCTTCCTGCTGCTAAACCAAATTTCACCTTCAGACACAGGGGGACTCAATTTTTAGACAGGGATAATCCAGGACTCAGCAGTAGTGGATTTTGGAAAAGTGAGTGAAATATAACCCAAGCTGGGCTGGCTCAATTGGTAGGCTGAAGCTGAGACAGCTTAACAAGAAATGAGTCTTTAAAGATCCTGTGTGTTGATACTTCAGTAGTACGTTACATTTCTGAAACTTCCAAGGGACTTCATGAGAAGTAGAAAACACTATTTCATGGCTGCAGAGTAACAGGTTTTTTCCTCAGGAACAAGGGAAGTCCATCTCAGGTATTGCTAGCCCATCAGCTCCTCTAACACCACTGATGATTGGACCTATGAAAATGGTTGCAGATCCCCTTTTCTTCAAGTGCACATAGAAATTAGAGTTGGGTGTTTGCTCAGGTGTCACAAAGTTAGAGGTATTACAGTGATATGAATTGTAGAAGTCTGTTAGATAGATATAGAGGCAGATAAATATAGGAATGTCCTCAGGACCTAAACAAGACCCTCAAAAGCTGATGCCATCAGTATGCATATGACATCAATTTGGTGTAGCTGAACCTCTCCTCAGGCTGCAGACTAGGTAAGTGATTGCTTGGATAAGGCTCAACCAACAGAGCCACAGGATGTTCACTGGATAAGAGCAATTCCAGAAGGGCACAAGGGAAGTGAAATCTGAGCTGCGGTTTTCTATAGCTTTTGCAAATGAAGTAGGAAATCTGTCCGGTTACCAGTACTTTAGCTCTAGTTACAGGAATAAACTACTATGGTGGTCCATTGTTATGGGAATGTAACTTTTCCTTTCAGCTCTTAGAACAGTTCAGTATGCCCATACATATATATGTACACATATACATTTGTATGCAGTGTATAGCACCGTGCTCTGTGTCAGCCGCTGCTTGGAAAAAAGCCAAAGCAAAAACTTCAACTAGCGAGTGATATAATGAGGTGTTGCCTTTGTGTACCTTGCTTGTGCAAAAGGTTCTTGAATTTAATTATTTTTTGAAATAGCTCAGATTGTCCTTTGACCTGGAAAACTCTTTGGCTATGCCTGCGTTAGTAAATGTGCAGACGAATAGGTGTCGATCTGCAGATGTTCATACTATATGTATAGTATAGTATAATGCCTAAGCATTATCCTTTAAACATTTGACAGATGGCTCTCAAGGATCTTTATAAATCTTTGGAGTTCCAGAGTGGTTGAAATAAATGCTCCTATCATTGTTTTACAGCCACAGAAAGCAACATACTAAAGTATTGCATAACTTGCCAACAAAAAGAGTCTTTCTTTGAACCAGGAATATATGCCATGTCTGTTGACTTCCAGTTAATTTTTAAACTTCAGTAGTTAAATGCAGTCTCTTTCAGAACAACAGATGGCTATATATTTCTATCTCTATCTGTGGAAAATAGTGCTGCTTATCACCTAACGGACCAAATGGGCACAAAATACCTGGGCTATATCAGGTTTGTTCTTTGTGACCACATGATGTGACAGCAAAAGCCAAACACAGCCAAAACAGAATGGTATTTCAGCCAAGCCATATTCACTCTGTGGTACTCTAAATATCTATGCAACATACAGGGTTATATAAATCAGGCACACCACTTGTAGGCAAAAATATTCACCAGCAAAATGTTGTAAATGTCTTATTTAAAATGAATGCATAAATAAGAACCAGACTATGCAATATGTTAACACAGATTTTTGACTTTGTAAACAACAGTGACATATCTCTGATTCACACTTATTTTTATTAAGAAGAACCTTTTAAATCTTGTCTAGATTGAAAGTATTCATAATGCAACTTTTCGTCCTCTGTCAAAAGCTTGCCCTCTATTAGATCAATGACATTTCCTTTGAAAAACACATCTGGCTTCTGAGACTACCGTGTCCTTCAATGAAATTCCTGGTTGTGACAGAGCAACAAGAAGGTGATGTAGCAGATAAGGTTACTGACATATCTCCAAATAGGATTTCCTCTGTGGCAATGTTGAATAGTCAATTTTGAAAACTTATAAAGGGTTTTACAGATAGACAGTGAAACTTTATTATCTTAAACTGGTAAGGAGATAGGGTATTGTAGAGTAAAATAGATGGCTACCCCATTCAATCTTCCATGCTGCGTGCAGATGTGTTTGTTGACTGATTGGAAAAGTTTAAAAAAAGAAGAGTCTCTGCATAATAAAACCAAAATATACCTGTCCAGTTGTGAAATGCTGAGTGAAATGCTGATTTCCTAAAAAATATTCCTTCCTGACTTCTATAAGTAATCGGTTTATACCAAGAAGCATGAGGTTTCATTATACTTAATTATCTTAGTGTAATTATAAATGCTAATGGTCACATAATTATCAAGCTCTTTTTAAAATCCAATCACTCAACTCACTATTTCATTCAAAAGGTCTCTTGGGGCTGTAAATCCTGTATTTTGCATGAAATAATATATCCTTGAATTTGTTCCTCATTTAACTGCCATTAATTACACCATATAACCCCTTCTTATATTTGGAATAATGAAAAACTGTGTGCTTGTCATAGGTTTATATTAATATCACTACATTTCAGTGCTCATTTTATAAGATAAAGCCATAAAAGAATACATAAAAATGTAAAACCTAATGAATAAGTTGATGACAATCATAGAAAATAACAAGCTCTATGAACACTATTACAACCACTATCTTAAATCCTCATGCAAGCAGTCCTAATAAAAAATATGTCAGATCTGCAATGAATCCAAAGTCAAAGTATGTAAGAGACGAATCCAGACTTTGGGATTGTACGATAATCCCATTCTGCAAAAGGCACCGTAGAGAAGTCCAGCATAGCCTGAAATTGTCAGACAAGTCTGGCAGACCCTAAAGCTCCAGACCAGTTAAAGGCTTCATAATCACAGGTGGATAATCAGTGCTTTTTTTACTCATCCTTTAATTCTAATGTCTCAATTCTGGACAGTCCTCCTCTTGCATCACTGTAGGTAGCAGGGTGCTGCTGCTGCTGCTGGTGAGTGCAGGATTTACACCGGCCTTTCTTCTGCCAGCATGGCTCACTGCTGCTGTCACCTCTTAATTCCATCCATCCCCACAGGTCATTAAAATCAGTACATTTTTCATTTCAGAAACCTGACTCTTACAACAAAGCCTCTATGGTATCTCTTTTATTTAGTTAGCCATATAGGAGGTAACACACCTGCATCGAGTAGAGCAGGGAGTACTGCTTGCTGTCCTGTGATCTTTGTTTTTCCAGTAAGTGCTGCTCCTGATCTACACTCTTAATGACTATCTTAGCTGTCACCTTCTCTTTCCAGCATTTGTATGTTCAGCAAACAGGCTCCTTGTGTCCTCATTCTTTGGCATACTCCATTCTTAGCTCTTTCACAGTGTGAAACATATCTCTTTGCCAAAATGCGATCCTTGGCATATTTTAAGTGTTTGTACTCTTATTCCACCACTCTTTGAATGAAGTCAGCAATGCTCACATGTACTGCAAGGCTTTGCTGGTTAGGCAGAGACCTAAGCATATATTTAAAGTTTCACAGGCACTCCAGTGCTCTTCATTTTCTTGTCTCACACTGGCATCTAACCCTGCACTACTGAAGTTAGTGGGAGCATCCATTAATATAAATCCAAGCTAGACCGAGCTGCTCAAAGCCCCATCCAGACTGGCCTTGAACACTTCCAGGGATGGGACATCCACAGCTTTCTCTCGGCAGCCTGTCTCACCACCCTTATAGTAGCTCCTTTTGATGGAGCCTAGTATAAATTCAGCTTTCTGGGCTGCAGGCACACATTGCTGACTCATGTTAAGCTTTTTGTCAACCAGCACCCCCAAGTCTTTCTCCTTAATGCTGGTCCTAATCCATTCCCTGCCCAGACTGTATTTATACTTGAGTTTGCCCCAACCCAGGTGCAGGACCTTGCACTTGGCCTTGTTGAACCTCATGAGGTTCATGTTGGCCCACCTTTCAATCTTCTCAAGGTCTCTCTGGATGGCAACCTTTGCCTCCAGTCTGCCAACCACACAGCTTGGTGTTGTCAGCGAATTTGCTATAGAAGAACTGTAAAACATATAATTGATGAACAATATCATTATAGTAGTATAAGTACTACCATTTGCTGTAGCAACGGGTCAGATCCCCAGCTAAGTGAGAGTATGCATTCAATTGAAATCAATAGACCTACTTCAGTTGCATATAAACTGCTGGTTGTTCATTCCCCTACTTCTACATGTCCTGATGTATTTACTAATAGAGCTTGGAAACTATCAGTGCTGATGAAGATGATTGAGTAAAGCAGGGGACAATGGTAAAATGTAACTGAAAATTAAAGTATAACTGTAAATCTAAACAAAATCAGTGATCAAAAACTGACATTTTGAGGACTTAGAAAAGTACAGAATTTCTGAGATTTCTTTTCTTGGCCAACATATGGCATCTAGGAACAGGTGTCAGTGGCCCAGCAGGTTTTACAGCACAAAGAAACTGCAATCCCTTTAAAATTTGTGTATCCCATGGGTTGATCATGAAAAAAGATGATGAGATAACCATAATGCCTTCTTTACAGTGAGCAAACGTTTTACACTAATAGTGGGATCACATAATGACTAGATGACCTCTTCCCAGAGGCAATCTCAGTACTGAGTTGGGAGTTATTTTGTAGAGTTTTACTGAAGATCATTTTCAGTTCTGAAAAGGCAGTCAGCTTCATTTAGCTCTTTTGCTATAGCTGTATCTGATCAACTAATACCTAGTCAGAGTGATAAAACTGCTTTCTTGACACGGCATTTCAAATACACACCTCTTGCATAGGTGCACTAGCTCCACTTATTTTTATTACTTTGAACATAAGATACTTCTATTTGCCTTCACGACTCCCTCCAAATCCTTGTCATTTTAAGGTTAATAAGGTGATCCCAATCTCAATAATTTGTCGTATTACACTCTTTGTTGTATTGCACAACTGGGTAAATGTACAAGCTTGAGGAAGCCAGAAATAAGGAACTAAGTAATCACCAAAGATTTGTGAAATAAAATGGTAACAAATAATTGAGGTGAGTTATTGATCCCAAATGATTATGAACATTGTGTGAAATAACCAGAAACTACACTTCCCAAGTGAAATAGAAAAGCCTAACTCATTCAAACTTGCTTAAAGAAAGGATTAAAATTGTCCCTCTGTTCACTGGGAGAAAAGAGAAATTGCTGGTAATAAATATGAATCACAAGTGTGGATTTTTTAAACAAACACAAATTAAAGAATAATAAAACTCTCTCTGGAGTTTATTAATGAAAAAAAAAAGCGTTAAATTGTCCAATGGTAGTGTAGCAAAGGGAAATGTTTCTATTTGCATGTAGGGTAGAATATGTCAATGTCAAATATGTACTCTCCAGTTGTAACTAAAGAATATGTAAGAGAACAGCTGTGGAAGAAGATATTTTTGAATCAGCAATATGGTCATCCTGTACCCACGAGTTTTGAAAGAGCTGGCAAAGGAACTCAATGAACATTAATGCTGAAATTTAGTCAGTCTCAGAGCACCAAAAAATTCCATTAGACATTAAAAAAAGTTACCATTGTATTATAATAGGTAAGAGGAATAGTCAAGGCAATTACAGGCCTATCAGCCTAAAACAGGGGTTTTCTGTTCAAATAATAAACAGCTGATACTGAATAAGCAAACCGAAGTGCTAATATAGTTCTGTGCTACAGTTCCTTCCTTTTAAGTGCTAATATAGTACTAATCTAGTTAATGGCAATGCACAGATGGAAAATGGGTCCTGTCTGACCAACCTGATAGGATTTTTTTTAAGTGAAGCTGGGTGATAAACATAATGATGCTTGACTTTTAGAAGTTTTTGACAGGGTTCAGCACAACCTTCAGGGTGAAAACTAGAATGATAAAAAGAAGTGTGGCATATATAACTGATAGAAAACTTACTATGAAGTCCTTACAAAAATTGAGAATGTGTTGGGCAGTTATTTCTTCCCACTGGAAGCAGATCTGGAACCATTTCATAGAATCATAGAATAGTCTGGGTTGGAAGAGACCTTCAAAGGTTATCTAATCCACCCCCCTGCAATGAGCAGGGACATCTTGAACTAGATCAGGTTGCTCAGGACCGCATCCCCCCTGTCCTTGAATGTCTCTTCATACCTCTGTCATTGCCAACTGGGTTTTCAGGTAATGGAGACTGTGGGAAAGGTGAGTGATGAAGAGGAATGGGTGAGCTGCTCAGTGTAAGCAATGTTTTTCAGACAGTCACATATAATGTCATTCAGGATGGAGCTGTTCAGCCTGGAGAAGAAAAGGCTGCGTGGAGACCTTGTAGCAGCCTTCCAGTATCTGAAGGGGGCCTATAGGGATGCTGGGGAGGGACTCTTCATTAGGGACTGTAGTGATAGGACAAGGGGTAATGGGTTAAAACTTAAACAGGGGAAGTTTAGATTGGATATAAGGAAGAAATTCTTTACTGTTAGGGTGGTGAGGCACTGGAATGGGCTGCCCAAGGGAGTTCTGAATGCTCCATCCCCAGCAGCTTCAAGGCTGGGTTGGACAGAGCCTTGGGTGATACGGTTTAGTGTGAGGTGTCCCTGCCCATGGCAGGGGGGTTGGAACTTGATCTTAAGGTCCTTTCCAACCCTAACTATTCTATGATTCTGTGATTCTAAGTTATCCCCCTTTGTGCAAAGGAAGTCACCAAGTTGTGAAGAAATAGCTCAGGTAAGTACAAGTGCTTATTGTGTGTCAGTGGGCTGTGGTGCTGATGTGATGCTTGGACCGTAAACAGAGTGATCTTAAGAACTGAAATTTTGTATTCCCTCTTTATTTGGCACGAATCTGACTGTTACCACAATCCTGTGTTACTGTTTTCTCTGCAGCCTAAGGAAAATGTTTACAATTTGGAAAGGATTCAGGAAACAGGCATGACAACAGGACAAATAAGCATACCTTGGAGAGAGAGAGAGAGAGAGGGAATGCAGAGGCTCTGTCTGTTTAGCTCAACAAGAAGCAGGTAGGAGGATGCTTTTGCTCACAGTCTACAGCTGACTGCAGGGGGAAGATTGGCCAGAATAGAGGGTTCTTTAGTCTGGATGTGAATATGTAAAAAGATGCAGCATTGAGGATACATACATTCCATAGTAGTTAAACACTTGAATTGCTTACTGAAATCTGTGGTGAAGTCATCTGGAAATATCTCAGTTAAGATCACATGTTCTTTAAAGTGTTTTTCATTATAGGCAGGAACCAACACAGTGAAGTCCTTACAGCCAATATCTAGATGCTGATCTCCGAGTCAAATCCTCCCCACAACATTTTTCCTTCCAGTCCAGCATATTTATTTCACTGTCTGGCAGGAGATGAAAAGCCACCATTTTGGTACCTTCTGAACACAGACAGCCTCTCAGAGCCAGGAGCTGTTAGATTTGCTTGGGATAAGCAATTAGCTCTGGAGTGAACTCTCCTATGCCATCTGCTCATGGCTCAGCACTTAGGACTGTGCCTGCACCTGCACTGGAGTGTAAATCAGGTAGGTTTGTACAATACAGGCAGGAAAACAAGTTAAGTGTTCACAGTGGTATCTTCTCTTTACAGAATCTTTGAGTCCAGTTAAACAAGACTGCGTGACTTTACTTAGTATTGTTTTTCAGCAGGACTGTAGATGGCACGCTAAGGTCTATTTATTCAGTTAGTAGCACCAAAGGCAGCCTTATTCAGACAGCCTAAGAGCAGAACAACCTCACACACAACAAAATACTTACTTCATATTTATCAGCATGCACTCTGGATGCACCAGTGGGCCTTAGATGCCCTTACCAGACTTAGTGCCCTGACAACATTTTTCCTAATAACTTTTCCTTAACCATAGCTTGAGAGATGATTTAGATTCAGTGGACAGGCCCTTTCTGAGAAAAAAACCTACCTTTAAATCTCCTTCACTTTTATCTTTATACTTCTGTTGTATTTTTATTTAGTTACTAGTTCCAGAAAGTGTTTTATAAGAATTTATTTTCTTTTCTCAGTGTCTGTATCTGGTTATCACAACATATAATCTTTGGATAACAAAAGCATAATAGTGTTTTGAGCAGTTACATTAAGGACTTGATGCTAGTTATCTAGTCCCATCAAATATGAATTTCAGCTAAACACGAGTTGTTGGAATAAAAGAAGATTCTTTTGTAATTTCTGTTTTCTGAATATTGTGTTCACAGTATTATAAAAGCCTGTATTCTCCTCAGCTATTTGTCTGTACTATTATAAAACCCAGCTGTTCAAAGCACGGTTGGACAATAACACAGTCTTTCTTCTCTAAATCACTCAGGTACATACCACATTGCTTTAGTAAATGTTTTATTGTCAGAAGTGTTGGAAAGGATCACTTGAAAAGTTCTGCTTTTTGGACAAAACTGATAAAAGTGTTCAGACTGAATATTGAAAAGGAAGATTAGACTGAATTCTGCACAATTTAGGAAGGGAAGATTAGATGTAGGTAGAAATTTGGATTAGATTCCGACTGTAGCATAATTTCCAAGATAAACACAGTAGTCAAATATTGTGATAATGCTGTCTAATCACAAGGACACCTGCACATTTTACACAAACTACTTCAGAGCTAGAGCTTCTCTTCAGGGGCATCATCTCTACTACTTCTGTTGAGGGAAATCTAGTTCTGTGGTTGGGACATTGTGCTGTGGGGTGTGACAATGGGCTGGTGTCCTCTTTGGAAATGGCAGAAAATGGACGCAGGTTTTACACTTTCTGGCCAGAAGATTGCTGCTGCTGCTGTCACCTGAGAAGAGATTGGTCCCTCCCGATTGCTTTTAGAAAGTGGTTTGGAGAAAATGCAGGCTAGTTGGTGAATGTCTCCCGACAGCACAGATCCACATGCCACAGGGCAGGAAATGGGCAGGAGTTTTTCCTCCTGGTACCTAATCAAACTCTCTTAGGTTGCTGACTGCTGTGAAAGCTGTTCTGAGACACCTAACCTGCCCTGCGATTGCACTGAGTGCTTACCTGCCTAACCCCACATGAAGGCTTTCACTTCAGGAGTCTAGACATATAGAAATTAGGAACCTACTTTGGCAAACTGATGAGCTTTGTAGCCTTGCTCTTCCTCTATACCTGATTAAAAACAGTGGCAGAAATTTGGCTTACTTGATATATGAAGATGTCGATTCTGTACTGTTTAGGTGAATAAAGTAAAGCTTATAATATAGGCAACATTTGCTAATATTCTGTGACAGAATGTGGTGCTGACCATGGCCCTCAAGTGAATGGTCATAACATTTCCTCAAATATATGGAAGGGCTTAAAATCCTTAGAACTCCTGTAGAACACAAACCAGCAAACTTAATCCATTACATGGGAAAGAAAATCAGGCCTGCCCTTTCCGCACTGTTTTGCTGGGTAAATACTTTGCTTTAATTTTCCTTTTTGCTCCAGGAGTTTCCTGAGGCTTCCCAAGTTCCCTAAGCTCCACACACTCATTATTTTTATGGACAAACATGGGTGTCCATATGATGTCCCACCTACTAATCACATTTCTTCTTTCTCCTGTTGCTATCAGAATGCCATACCATAGTACAACTATGTACTAAAATCCAGTTTGTGTGATTTTTTCTAAGTTGTGGAATACTCAGAGCAATTTCCTCACCTTAACCTTTCTGAGATATATGGATATACTTCAAGAAGGCCAGGATTAGATGCTTCACCAACCCACCCTTTGTAGACTACCGTCTATAGGCTGGGATTAGGTTTTATGTCCTGTTACGACTAATGCTCCACAAATACAATTGCTACCTTAAATCTTTGACCTTGCTGCAACACCAAACCATGCGCTGTTTGAGAGATCCTTGAACACAGACATGGTGCAACACTGTTTCTTGGTAACAGTGCCATTAGTGCATGTGGTGATGTCCCCACTGCACAGCCAAGGAGTTAATTTTTCATTGAAAACTACAAATCTCTTTATTTGGATCAGGCTTGGATTAAATTGTCAAACTAGACTCACAGGGCTGGCTATTATCCTTTCCAGGGGATGGTGATTAGATCTGTACATAGGTTGGGGGTCTAATCACTGTCTTATACAGTAATAATAAATACTATAACCTTCTTTATTTTATGTTTTTCTAGCTGAGCAATCTGTCAACCAGTTTATCTTCTTCACTAATTAGGCTGGGGGTTTGGGGGAATTATACTGTAACTCCTAAATCTCCTTCCTGATTAGCTCTGTGTTTACCTTAATTGTTTGATTTGGTAGTTTTTACTGTTATTTTAATACAGAAGAATACAATTATTAATACCCTTGGTGGGGGCATTGGTACCTTGACTTTATGAGTGGTGTCAACTGCTACCCCCCCCACTGTGCTTTCCCAATGCTGAAAGTGGCTTTAAATGTCAGTAGGAGAACTGATTCTCTGTGCTTCCAGTTCATGCTTATAAGTAGCTGTTGTCGGGACTGCTCACTTGTGTTATATTTTAGAAAAGCATAAAGAAAGAGATTTGTGTGGTAGATGTGGGGATTTATCCCTTGTTGAAGCAGGAACAATAGGGAGTGAAAGGCTTCTTTATTCTGCCAGGAGACAAGTTTTCAGATGGAGTGGATGGTCCCTAAAATAAACGAGATCCATCATTTGGATGATGATCAGTTGGTGACAATAAGGTTTTGCACTTTGATGGGAAATAGGGGGAAAGTTTCCCGAGCAAAACTTTTGCCGTCTTTCCTTGGGAACTGAGAACTGTAAGCAGGGGACCATATAAATACTCACTCTTCAAGGAACTGTAGAAGGTAGTAAAAGCACTCTGAAAAGTGCTTTCTAAGTTTAAATTCCAAGGTTCTGAAAGAAAGTGGCAGACCACACATGAAAAGCTTGGAAGAAAATATTTTCTATTTTGCTGATAGTAGCTAAGGGCAGTGTTTAGATGAGGTAAGGAAAATGTGCTTCATAAAAATGCCCCTTAGCTTAGGAGTTCATGTCCAAAGAATCAATAACTTTCTCAAATCAAATAATGCCACATTTATTTATTTATTTATTATGAAAGAGAAAGGAAAATAGAACATGAATCAGGAAATGAAATTCACACCCACAAAATCTGCATAGGGAAAAAAATTAAAGATTCAAAAGAAACAAAAATTAAATGTCCAACACAAACAGTTCATTGGCTGCATGGGATATTTACAAACTTTTCTGTGTCTCTTTTTCTGGTTAAATGAGTGTCTTGATATGTTGTATTGGTTTTGTGTGGTCAACAGCTATGGGAAAACATACTTCAACTAAATAGCAGCTAACTAAAAGCTACTAATGAAGCTTCATTTTTATACTTCCTGATTGTTTTATTTTGCAATTTGCATTGTGGGAACATACCATAATATTACTACAGCTGCTTGGATTTAATAAAAATCTGAAATGACACAGAATCAAATGTGTGTCAAGAAAGCTCTGAAGGTGGTGCTGGTCTAGTTTACAGACAGAAGAAGCATGAATAAGTGGAGGAGAAAAGGATCACGAAATCCTAGTTTGTGGAGCTTAGCTTAATTGTGAGCTTGAAAGTACCACTGGAGCCTGGGCCATCATGTGAATGAAGGGTTTGCTCTGCCCTAAAGGATACTTAACTGTGATAGTTTCAGCAGCAAGAAATGCTGGTTGGTGGGAGTAGGGTGCGGGAGATGAGGGGGCATAGCTGGGGTCATGGGGCTTTATGCTGGACCAGTGTTAGCATATGCAGGACACTTCCCTGTTGTACTCAGAGGACAGAGAAAAGAAGAAAATGAAGGTAATATCTCAACAAGAAGGTGTTGAGTATGGTGGATACTCCAGTAGACGTTAAAAATTCTCTTCCTTGTATCAAAAATCGAATGGTTTTGCAGTAACATCAGTCAGGGCAGATAGAAGATCAACAAGGTGAGCTTGGGGGTAGACTGGAAAGGAAATAGGAGAAAGAAGCTCTTCAGACCAACTTGTGTGTACTCTGCCCAGCTCACTGCCTGTGGCAGGGGCTGAAAGGGAGAAGGGGAGCCAGAGATATTGCTGTCCTGCAGGTCCTGGGAGCAGATGAGAGCAATGGGAATGTGAGCACAGGAAAGGTGCTCAACGTGGGCAAGCCAAAAGTGGATGAATGTTCAAAACTCTTCATCTTACTTCCTTGACCACAGCCAGCCAAATCTATGGGTTTCCAACTAAAAAAAAAATAAAAAGAAAAAAGGAGAGACACTGAACCATCTAATTCTCAGTGTCTGTGATAATGAGGTTTTGGATAAACAAACAGGTTTTGGAACTTAAGCTTCTTAAAGCAGTAGGGAGAAGAAATCCTCAGCTGCCACTGTCATGTGTCCGCTTATGGTTTTTAATGCAATATGTCCTGGAGGTGCAGTGGATGGCTAGTTCTGAATGTACTTCAGTAGACTAGCACACCAGGACAGTAAAATGCAGGGAAATAAATACCTTAGTAAACTCCTTGGCGTGTGACCAGTATGGAGCATGAATCTAGAGAACAAGAAAAAGCAGCCTTTTATGCCACAAGATTATTTTTAACTTGAGCTTTCAAGTAGTTATCAGAGATTACTTCTCATCTTTCACAGCATGAATTTCATGTCCGTATTGTTAGGAAATACAAAACAATATGGAAAGCAGGAAGGAAGAAAAGAGGAATTAAAGTACCTAAATCAGCTGAGTCATGGCTGAAATACAAAAAGGATTTCTGAAGTGTTGAGATTGAAACAGTAATGAAAAAAAACCCTCTTCTATAGCTATGGGGTTACTTACTACAGTGTTTTTGATGGGAAAGATGACAGGGTTCCTGGGGACTCTCTTGCTTCAATTAATTAAACTCACACCGAGAGGACTACTTCAGCTCTGCAATGATTATTTCTCTTTCTTTTCCTTTTTTTTTTTTTTTTTTCTATGGAAAATTAGGAAAAGCAATTTGAAAAGAATTTGGTGAGGTTTCTTTTCATGTTCTGATGTTGAAGGTTTTGAGTAGAAACCAGAGCTCAAACCACAGACCTGAGTCTGGGAGCAGAGCATGAGGTGAGAGGTGACAGGCATGGAGGGGAGGGCAGTACTGCATGAAAGAATGGACACTCTTGAGTATCATCACTCCTCATATCAATTTGTTCTCTTTTCTTATTTTTCTTATTCCTACTGCTTTTTGCCTCTCACTCTTAATTCATGATTGTTTCTGAGCTCTGATGTGCTTTTACAAGAGAAATATAAAGTATTTTGTTTTGTTTTGCCTATTTATTTTATTTTTAAGTAAGGCAAGAGGGTAAGTCTTCCTCTCCAGGAAAAAATGAATCACACTGGCTCCTGTGAGCACTAAGCAGAGTGATACCTACCTCACTGGAGCCACATGGTCTTTCAAAACAGCCTGCTATTCTCCAAGGTGTCAATTTAACTCCTCTAGGAGACACTGCTCCCCAGATTTTGCCTCTTTTCTCAGAAGAAACACAGTCTACTTGAAACTACCTTCCTTATTGAAACAAATCACTCAGCACTGCAATATTCTTTTCTCTCTTTGAAGTTGGACATACGGTAGTGCATGTGGTAAGTATGAAAACACCACTGGGTGATAAGAAACATACAATTAAGCCCATGAGCGATAATGAACAGATGCTTCCCTCCCACAAATGCTTTCTCATATCAAATGAAGTCTGGCTGCAAGATTTTATCAATTCTAGGAGTTTACTCAACTTTAGAGAAAAATGTGACCTACCTTAAAAATATCCCATATGTTTATCTCTTGCCCTAGGGCTTTTACCCTTGTGGGTAAGTTCTTTTTGTTTCTGTTAAACTGATTTTTCAGATCTTGGCAAAATTAAACTGAAATGGCATGTGACTCCTTGTGGGTTTACAATAAACAAAGCCAGTGCACACATGCTATCTGATGGTGGATCTTTCTCTACACTCTTACTAACTACTGAGATATTTTTTCCTTAAAGGGAGTGGGCAAAGATAAAACCAAGTTTGTATCAGTAATATGTCAAGGAGATGCTGGTGAAATTGTTTGTCATCGTATTTGATCCAGGGGTGGCAGGGATAGGATGGTTTCCAGCAACTGTCTGTTTTAACATGTTGAAGCTTCACTTTGTCCCCTGGTATTACCACACTAGTATTTACTATTGCACAGCAGAACTGCCTGCACAGAGACTGGGACCTTTTCTGCTGGGACCTGTGCAGATCTCAAGCAGGCTGGATAGTTGTGAGCCCTTGCAGCTGCAGGGTGGTTGGTGTGGCTAGGAGGGCAGCAGGGTAGGAGGCTAACACTCGCCTGCTCTCTTGCTCTGACACTGCTCTGCTGCAGAGACAGACTTGTACAGACACTGATCAACAACTGACTTCTCTGTACCTGTTTTTCTTTCCTTTTTACTTGTCCTGACATTTAAATGGGAACCTCTGTAGGCAAAGGATGATTCTATCATGTGTCTATCAAGTGCCAATCTTGGCTGGAGAATCTCAGCACTCCTGTGATATGAATAAGAATTTCAATAATAAAGGCAAAGCTTGACCATCTGGTAGCTATTATGACAGTGGCTTGCTCTGTGACAGAGGTCTCTCTGCAGCTGCTTCTCTGGCTCATTCTGTATTGGAATTTTCAGCTTTGGGCTAAGTCTCCATGGCTTGAAGATAGAAAAGTCCCGTGGTAGTGCCATTTGTCTTAGGTATAGACGCTGTAAGAAACCCACCATCAGGGGACTATCACTCAGGGATGTATGCTGTGATGCTCAGCTGAGAGCAACACATAAATCACTGGTTTCACCCCAAAGTGAGCAATGGTCACTGCTCCCAAGGGATCATCTTCTCAGATAACTTCGTCCATGCCTGTGTGGTGTCCAGATAACATGCTCCATATCCAGAGTATGAACTCTCCTGCTTTTATTCAAACATCTATGAATAATGAGAGGATTATGACTCTGTACAAGCCTCTTCACCTCAGACAGCTCCAGCTCCACCTCCTGTGACATGAGCCAGCACAGCAGGGTGCTGGAGTGTGCTCCCTGCCCACCTGACTCCCTTTGGCGTATACAGAATTTCGGCATTCCTGGCTGGCATGGAACAGACTCTTCAGTGATTTGGATCGAGATATCACTATAGCTGTGAGTCACAAAATGAAGCAAAACATAAATTAGAAATTATTTATCAGCTGCATCATTTATGTTCATCAGAGTTTTCAAACATGGCCATATCATAATACAAGATGAAACGTGACTCGTGATGATAATTCACATGGCTGAGTATAGTGATACTGATAATCATACTCAGCAGTGGGAAATTGCCAGATGTTTAGCCTCACTGTCTATTATAGTCTTCCATTAGCTGTTTTATTTTATTCCATCTAAAGTTTGCTTTAGCTTGTACAATATGTTTGGCATAAGCTACATTAAAAAAATGCTATTGCATTTGCAAAATGCTTTTTACTCTCTCAGGGAGATAGCTTACAAAACTCCTTTCCTCTCACATGTACCTACGACTCCGGAATAGACAGGGACCTCAGCATAAATGGATGAGCAAGAATAACTTCAGTAGCCTTTCTTGTGTAGTATGCAAAGACCAGCACCAGACAGCCTTGCTCACGGGGCTGTCCAGTGTGTCCACAGGGACATTTCGTTCCTTGTATGATCCCTTGTGTGAGGCACGGAGAAGGTCCAGGAGGTGGGTGGATCTCTTTAGCTATACTGTGGCTGAAGGCACACACCACAAGAAGACATCCTGGGCCCTTAGACCAAGCAGTTCAGTGTGATCCACCCTCCTCACCCAAGGGCCAGCCACCCCTTGGGCAAGCTAGCAGGATCCCTGTTGCACAGCCCTCAGCCCAGGGACTCCAGAGATCCCATGGTACCCTGGAGCTGCAATGCACAGATAAATTTGTGTGAGGATTTTGTCTTTTTTCCCTCAAATCCATGATGATTTTGTGGCCCCTTGGAGCACACAGCAGGAAACAGAGGCTGTGTGGGGGCATGGGAATGAGCACCTTAAGGGTGGTGGTCATGCAGGAATAGTGGTGGGTGTCATCTTGTCAATTCTCAAGGGCAAAACTCAGGGGTTTCCATAGGGAAATGGGCTTAAAACCACACACAGGGCTGAAATGAAGAGGACCTTCATGACAAGAGAGAACACAGGAATGAGCTACCACTTAAGCAGGAAAGATATTGGGGCCCAAGAGTGAACTGGTGAACTAAGTTATTTGACAGCACTGATGGACTCTTTAAATCCCAAGGATGTGCTGAAGGAGAGTATAGTTTATATCCCTATGTTGTAAGGTTTTTTTTACCACTGATCAGGCCAAATTTGCTCATGTCCATAAGTCATCACAGGCTGTAATTTTTTAATTCCCCGTGGAGACTGTGCTGCAGCAGTGTCCTCAGTAGAAAGGCGGGTTCTCTGCGTGGCCCAAAGCAGGTGGAGCATTCACATGTCGTATTGCAAATTGGATGCTTTTTCCTTTGGGAACACTTCCTTTGTGTGAAGCAAATTAAATCTCTGGCTTGTCTGAGGACAAGGAAAGAAGACTGTTTTGAGGACAAAGGGGAATTTCAGCCCTCTCTTGAAACACAGCTTAATTCATTTTAAGTGTTTGCTTTTGTGTCTTTACCTAGTTTATCTGTTTTCTGTTTTGAAAAAAAGCATAGCATGGAATCAAGGCATTCATTCAACACCATTCTGTGCTTGGCTCACTCATTCTGCAGTTTGTATTGTTTTTCTATTTTTTTAATTCAGTTGTATTCAAAACAATGGCAAAAGTCCTGTTACCTCTCAGTTACTTGTTAGTATTAATGGTAGAGGATAGGGTCTTACGGGAGGAACGCTTTCTTAGGGTTCCTGACTTGCATGTGCCTATCAAGAGGAAATTTTCCAGTTCCTTTTGAAAAAGGCATGATAATCTTGAGATAAATTTCTTTTCCCAAACAAGATAAAAGGATCCATTTGGAAAGTAAACAATGCAGGCAAATCAATTACAACAGATTATTCATATAATGAATTACATTTCTTTCTGTTTGCTAATATGCACCGTAAGTCTGATGTTTGGAGCAACTAGCTGTTTCTTGATATGCAGCTTACTCATGAATGGTTCACTGTAATTCAAGTCATAGTTCCTTTGAGGCCATGCAGGTCATGGTTTGGGTCCATTTTCCCAGACTGGAAGCACAGTATTCTTTCAGAATCTGTTTCTGTGGTACAAATATTCATTATGACAAAATCATGGTAATGATTATTTGCTGCTAAGATGATAATTCCTTTCCTTAGAGGATGGGGGAAGGGAAGGTCTGCTCACCCAAAGCAATGTGCTGAAAAACTTCCATGCAATTGAAATAAAATTCCAGGCAATCTGAGCCATGGAAAGGGTTCTTACTCCATCTCAGGTGATTTACATTTCATGCAATGGTCAGTTTTTCAGATGTGATTGAAATAATTGGCAATAGCTGATGACCCAGCTGATTTCAAAGCACAGAAAGGGGAGTGGAGGCAAGACCAGAAAAATGCTGGTGAGAATGATAGATGAAGAGGTAGCTCAGTAGCTCTGGCCATCTTCCTGCTGCTATGGTGGTGTACTGATGCAGGTTTTGGGTTGTGGAAAACCCCCAAAGGCAATTACTAGACTCCTTACCCGTCTGTGAGAGGTATCCCCAGAGTGTAGATGTCTGCTGTGCTCCTGAGGCTGGTCTCTGGGAGGGCAGGCAATGGGACCAAGGCATTATGGTGGAGCAGGGCTGCCAAGGAAGGGATAGGATTTGACCTAAAAGGAAACAGAGTGTAACTTAGGTGCTGTCAAAGCCAAGGGTGCCATCAATGACAAAAGGAGAGGCCGAACTTTGGACCTGGGCAAATGGATCCACATCTTAAGTCTATTGAGAAGCATCAGATGGGACGGTTATGACTCCTGCTGTAGCAGCCACTCTGGGGTGGAGATTTCTCATCCAGCCCTCAGCGCCCACAGATATGAATGCCTGTGTCCAGCTACCACCCATGGCTGTAAGTGATGTGCTGATATCTGTTTGGATTATTTTGGGAGAAAAACCCCACACAACACAACACTCCTATCTGCCATTTTCCTATCCAGATTTTTCTCTTGATGCAGGAGGTGTGCCAGAAAATAAGGCTTGGATCAGCAGTTATTTCTGACCCATAGATTATGTTTGCTTTTATTTCATATCACAGGTCCTTGTGTCTGTCTTGGCCTGGCTTAGATTTTCCTGGTGCTGTTCACTGAAATGTTTTATTTTCCACCATTGCCTGTAGGCAATGACATGGATTAGCCTTGGCAGCACCATGCGGGGGGCTTACACACCCTGGTGCTCACTAATTACAACCTTCAGAACATCCTAACAGCTATAATAATACAGTGATGTATATATGAAGTCACGGTCTGTCAATGTATTGCCCCTGTGGTGTAAGCCCTCTAAGCAATATACTCATGATTGGAAATCCCGTTACTGCATGGCGAGTTTTGTCCTTTGGAGTGGTTTCTATTTACATATGCTCAGGTTCCCGAAATGTCCAACAGAATGCAATACTGCACAAACCCACAGCTTGAAGACACATGGGGATGTTATTTACTTTCTCTTCCCCCTTCTTTTCTTGCTTTTGACTCCCTTACCTTCTTTCTTCCCACAGCTATTTGCCAGTGGTTTTTTTTCTGGCACAGTAGCTAAGTACCTAATCTAGGAAAACACATAGAAGATTTATTTGTTCATTTTAAATCTCTCTGTTAACCATTAATGCATCTAACTCTCTAGATACTTGCGCGGGTTTGTGTACAAATTCAGCCACCTAACTTCTGCTGTGTGAATTTCTGAGTTACTGGTGATGAGGTGCAGTGCAGAAAGCAAATTCTGTCCTAAGTGAAACCCCTGAACTTCATGCAGTGCAGCTGTAAGATCTTTGGTCCCCCGCAATTCTTCAACCAGCTGATCAACTCCTAATAGGTGGAATTACTTCCTACTGTAGTGCAGACATAGGTTTTTAGGCTCTCCAAGTGTTGTAGAGAAATCAGTAAAGGAGAGGAGTTTTTCCTACATACTATGGACTTTGAAGGTGTTGATCCTTCTGCTCTGACTGCAGAGGGAGGCCAGTACAGTCAGGTTCCCAACAGTGTACCTCCATCAGGTGATAGAGTTAGGTCTTAGTGCTCTGCATGACAATGTGCTGGGTGCTGGGCACCCCACAACACCTGGAGAGCTCTGCTGAAATGGAAGAAAACCACAAGAGTCTACTCTGGATCAACCTTGGTGGCTGTCTTAATGAAGAGATTCTGGTGTTTCCCATGTCCTGCTCCACTTGGTTCCAAATGAGCTCTTTGAATCATAAAGGACCTCACAGAATTGAAATTACTCATATGGGATGCCCTCCTAACATCCCATCAGAATGTTTATAGCAGGACCACATTAATTTCACTGTTAGGGGGAATTTCTTACCTCCAGAAATGAGAGTGGATTTGACTGTAATAGCAATTAGGGTTTCCAGGAGTGAACCCTCTCCAGTTTTCACACACTGAATGTATTCTCCAAAGTAATGACTTCAAGACAAAAAGGGAAGATAAAGGGTCTGCATCATTATGTTTGACAGAACATATACACTACTTTTGCAGAGATTGAAATAATCATAACTAAGCTTATGGAAAATTGCAAACACATAAAGGTTGTATGAAAAAATGCATAAATCAAATTTATGAAGTAATTTTAATGCACTTTTTGGACATAAATTCTTTTAGAGGGTTCATCAACCACAGTCTGGTATGAATCTCATTTGATGGTAAGAATGATGATGATTAAAATATTAGACACTAGTGAAAACTTCTCCACTTCTGCGAGAAAAAAAATAAGTTAAATCCAAGCCTTGAGGAAAAATGTTAAAAATAGACATTTTTTGCAAGAAACCATTTGCACGAATGAAACTAATAAGTTTTTATCTAAACCATCTGGTGGAGGAAAAGCATTAAAATGTAAAGTCACGTACTGAAGCCCCCAGAGACTTCTTGGGAGTGCTATATTAAAAAAAAATATAAAAAAAGAAAAACTCTGTGTATTTCCTTCATTTATCTGAGGCCTCACTCCCCAGAGTCCAAGCTTTAACCAGTCAGCTTTGCTTTGGCAACCAATACTCTCCTGCTTGTCTTTGCATAAAAGTTGTGCTCCCAATAATGCAAACTAAATTCATTTCAAGAAAGTGATCAGTGGTTTAGGGTTTATGATTTGCTTGGGAGGGATTTTTTTTCCCTTAACTAAACTTCTACAGGAAGATCAGATACAAATGACATTCACTTTTGCTTTTTCTGTACATGTAGAACCAGACTGTGAAACCTCGGTTTAAAATAGCACCATTTACTGTAGAGCACGAGGTGTGTAACAGGAAGTAACCAACAAAGACTTTCTCTCTCCCTTTTGCAATTTGAGGCCACATACCCATGATCTGCTCGGCTTTCTTTCTATCCCGTGTGCAGGGGATTTGGTGTGAAAGAGTCACAGACTAGCCTAGTTTGGAAGGGATCTCTGTAGCTTTTCTGGTCTCCCTTACCCCCATAGCCAAATCTGGTGCGACTTAAGATGGCACTCTCCAAGGAGGAAGAGCCCACAGCTTCTCTGGGCTCCTGCTTCAGTGTTTTCAACTTCCCCCTTGTGATTCTTTTTCCTAATATGTAATCAGAACTTTCTTTATTCCATCTTGTGTCTGTTGTCCCTTGTCCTTCATGTTTGCCTCCAGAAAGCTTTGGGCTCTGTCTTCACTTATAAAGACCCACCAGGCAGTTACAGACTGCAACAGGAACTTACCATGGAGTCCTCTCCTTGGGACTAACCAGACCCAGCTCTCAGCCTCTCCACCTGTGCCCTGTGCTCTAGCCCCTATCCATCGTGGTGACCTCCAGTGGATCCTCTCCAGTAGGACAATATTTTCCTTGTACTGGGGTCACTTTTGGAAAGGCTCCCACCTCTGGATTCTAGTTCCTTCCTCGTCCAAAGGTGACAACAGCATAAGAAGGCAGCAACATCCTGTTTCTGGCTTTCAATCAAACTGTTCTCAAAAAAAAATGTCTTTTAAGAGTTTAGAAATACTCAGTGTATTGTGTTTGTATGGCAAGGTTTTGGTAGCAGGGGGGAGCTACAGTGGTGTCTTCTGTGATAAGCTGCTAGAAGCTTCCCCTGTGTCCAACAGAGCCAATGCCAGATGGCTCCAAGATGGACCTGCCTCTTGTGATGGGCAAGCCTATCAGTGATGGTGGTAGTGCCTCTGAGATAACATAGTTAAGAAGGTGGTAAAGTTACTGTGTAGGAGAAACTGCAGTTGGAGAGAGGGGTGAGAATATGTGAAACAGCCCTGCAGGCACCAAGGCCAGTGCAGAAGCAGGGCACGAGGAGCTCCAGGCACCAGAGCAGAGATTTCCCTGCAGCCCGTGATGCAGATCATGAAGACGCAGGCTGTCCCACCGCAGCCCATGGAGGTACGCAGTGGAGCAGATATTCTGCAAAAAGAGAGAGACAAATAGAGAAGTTTGAGTACAGTAAAAAATCCAGTCTCATAAGGTGAAACTTTCATAAAAATTACAGCAACACGAGACAAGAGATTACTCAGGCATCTCTCATTTCAATCTTTTTAAAGTGTACATTTATGTTTGAAAATCGCACTAATCTGTACACATATAGCTTAAAAGTGGAAAACTGCTGAAGACAAATAAAACCTGAGCACCTCCTCTTACATATGATATGTAAAATCTCTCACCTGAGTTAAAGCTGTCCTCATGGATCTGAGTGCTGCTTCACAGTTTTTGAACTTTAATTCTGAGTAAAGCAGAAGTCTCTTTCAAAACTCTCAGATCTCACCCACTCTAAATTGCTCTGTGTTCTCGGGCACATCACTTAACCTCCTTTTATATTCATCTCTTACAAAACTATGTAACACATGCTTCTATGGCAGAGAAAAGGAGATGCTCAGCTCATCATTTAAGAACTCTGAGCAGAAGTAGATATCAAAACATAAAGGCTTTCTCTACTAAACAGGGCATCAGCCTTTTTTATTCAAGCAATGACATGTTTTGAATGAACTTTGAACTTCTAGTTGCTATCTAAGCTGTGCTACATAGACAGCAGGAAGAATCTTTTTTGCATCTTCAATATTTAAAAATGTGACTGCACTGATGGCGTAAACATGGATCCAAGTGTTCCATTGTGAAGAAAGGTGGCATCACAAAAGCCACCTGCAGGCTTTGTGCCCGAAGAGGCTTGCATTGCCACAGTTGCTGTGCTAGCAGAGTAAGGGGACTAGCTCTTCTGCCCCCCACCTTCAGCCTGTGTTGAAGGGGACTTTGACTCTTTTACTTCCACTGAAACTTGGTTCTTTGGGACCCTCAAGGACACCATACATGCTGTGCATAGAGCTGAGAAGTTACTGACTCTATGTATCGAGATATGAGAAGCCTGAATATTCACTAGAGGTTTTCTTTTTCCCCTTTTTCTTCCCCCCCACCCCCTTTTTTTTTTAAGTACTGGAGCCATGCAGATTGTAAGCCAAAACTTCTTAGAAAGCTAGTTTAGAGCAGCATCTGAAATGTGTGATTCTTGGAGCCTTCAGAGACTTCTGTGTTACAAAATGTGTTCCCAGCCTTCTGTGAAACACATGGAGCATCACCTACTTACATGTTTGATTTAGCTAAAGAACATGTGCTTTACAAAGGTGTCCATCCTTATCTAACTTCTTTTTTTTTCCCCAAGTGGTTGTGCATCCACTGTAATGCTTGGTAAATTCAGAGTTAAAACTACTTCAGTTCCAGTTTGAGATTTTCTGACCTAAACTTCCAGCCTCTGGACAAGGCTATGAGTCCTCTGGTTCTGCCTGCTGTGTGCGCTCCGTATCTGCTGTCCGCATCCTCCCTGGTCAGCTGGCTGGCAGTCTGAAAATGCTGATGTTCTAAGGGTTACCGGACTACAACTGTTCTCTGCAAACAAAATTCACATCTGTTCTGACAACTTACTTCAGCCTGATGCGACTTGAAAAGGTCGAGATTAATCCCAGAAAATCAGACTTCTATTTGAAAGGCCAAATCAACTTTAATTGTAACACACGGCTATTTGTATTGGCATTTAGCTGCAGCCGTTTATCCTTCTTTCCATTGGTATTATTTGTTTCTGAGCTCACTACTGAAGCCTACAATGCAAGCTGAAATGTTTTAAGTAATGTAACAAAAACAACAGCTGACATCTTTGCTTTTACAGGTTTCCATTGAACCAGGGTATTTTGCATGCATGGCTTTTATGACTTGTGTTTATCAGCAGTCTGGGGGGAAAAATCATAGAAGAAAACGTTGTCTCATTTTATAAAGATTAATGATGTCTACTGTACTTTCACACACCCTCCTAGGCTGTTGGCTTGATCCATCAGAGCCTGGCGGAGCTGAACCTCTCACTCTGGAGTGCCTCCTAACAAACTGATTGGCAGCACTGAAGGGTTTAAACCCCCTTTTGCATTGCAGCAGTTGAAAGCTGTGGTTTTCTGTGTCGGTGAGGTGACCAACAGCAGCACCGTCCCCTTGGCACGGGGGGACCGGGTGGCGTAGCACCTCTCTAACCACCGTGCTGGCTCCCAGCATCTGCTATCAGCTCAGCCATCAAGCCATCAGCTGATATTTGAGCTCTCAGATCTCCTGAAAAGTGACAGGGCGCGAGAGAGAGACTCATTTGGCAATACTTTGCTCTTGCTGTTTGGCCTGGAGAAAGATACTCAAAAGTGGTAAGATTGTTTAGCAACAGCTGGCAAGCACCCGGGTGTGAGCCTGATTTTCAGACATGACAGGCACTTACAGGAATGTTGCCAGATACAGCTGTTTAAAAGCCTTAATAAACAGCAAGTCAATACTAATCTTTGCCAAATTAATCTTTTCCTTGACAGCCCATCAGAGCAATTATGCTCAGACTTGTTGTAAACACACAATTGTCAGAGGGTAAGGATCTTCTCAGCAGTATACCGTGGGTTTTTGCATACAGTTTGTTTTCCAAATAGGAATGTTTCCTTTTCTTTCCCCCTTCCTCTCTTTCTTTCTTTTTTCCCTCTCCTGTTTTATTTTCTAGCCAATTATGTCCTCTCCAGCTTGGTATTAGCCTGAACAAAATTTCTTTGTAAAGTGTCTATCGCAGCAAGCCCTTAATAGAATGTGAAATGATGACAGTGGCAGGATCCATGCAGATGCACATTTGCTAGTGGGTTTCTCTAATTAGGCAGTAACTGTGACAGGCTCTGAAATGTTACAAGTCATTGTTCTCACTTGTCCTCTTGTCGGTGGAATAAGAACTACATTTGAGTTGTGATTTAATGTGCTGCTGGGTAATACTAAAATACATGACTTTGCAAAGGAAACCAAATGCCATCTGCAAGACCTGACACAAAGCACCTCGTGTTCTCTGAGGTGCTGAGCACCTCCTGCAGCACTGCCAGCACACTGCGGTACTCACTAGAGTGTTTTGTTTGAATGGAAAACGAAGACACCAGATAAATAATTAACAGGGCAATGGTTATGTATCTGTCTGTCTCTGCCTGTATCTCTCTAGCCCTACCTCAAGCTCTACCTCTACTACCTCTGCCTCTCTCTTGTCTCTGTCTCTAGCCCTACCTCTAGCTCTGCCTCTACCTCTAATCTATCTATGCCTGCCTATTAATGGGAGCTCTGTGGAGTAACTCCTGTATGGGTTGCATACAGCTTTTCAGCTGTTTCTCACGTAGTGCACAAAAGGATTTTTACCCCCTCCGTTTCCCCAGAGCACAGAAAGAGATCTCTGTGGATCTGCCATGTTTACAGGATCGGCTAAGAAATAAGCAGATATAGTCTTGGAAATGTTAGTTCATGTTGAGATGAAGTCTCAGAAGGTTGAGGAAGGTGGTAAGAGCATGTTTTACCTTCCAGTAATGAGCTCTTTTGTTGTCAGGTTTGCTGTTTACAGAGGAGCCTCGCAGGGGATATTTGGCAGAGACACCATTGGAATCAGGAACTGGTACTTGGTAAGAGAGAGAAGTGGGCATGACTACATTACATTTCATTGTGAATGGCTGGGCCCCTCCATGAATACGTTACTTACTGCCTGTGGATGAATGGGGTGTGTGGGGAATCCTATAGTGGGTCCCTTTAAAGAACTGCTTTGGGCCAGAGGCAGTAGCAGGGTGGGATTTCTGCTCTGTGAATTTGGTGATAGACCTGGACTTACATTGCCAGAATGTGGCACACCGAGAGCAGCGTTAAATTTGAACAGCCTTTCCTTTTCAAAACCTCTGCTTACCTTGGTGATAGCAAATGGGATTTACATTTTGCAGTGTGTATGTTGCTAACCTTGCTTTTTGCCTACCACTTTAAAAAAAAAAAAAAATTAAAATTCAGTTGATGGAAGAAATTATTTCCCTTTGTTTCTATCACTTTGACAGATGTCTTTATCTTATTTACTTGCTGTACTGTGTTGCTTCAATGTGTAGGTTGTTTTGTTCCTGTGTGCTTTCTATCATCATTATGACAGATGGTGATTTACAACCAGTGACTTTGGTGTATGTGTTATTGTGGCCTAAGCCACAGAGCTTTAGTGAAGGATGGGGAATATATTCATGAACTCCAGTGGAGTTCCACCTGCTTACAAAAAGATCTCAACTTTCTAGACTACATCTATTGACAACTTGTGTATGTCAATGCACAGCTGAAACCAAAGTAGCAGTTTCCCTTTGCTGGCAACCATTGCTTTTTCCCAAGGTCAGACAAGAAGAACTGATGTTTATGCACTGAAGTTGGATCCTTCCTTTGGAACAAAGTGGCTTCAGTATAACCCTGGCCAAAAAAGCTGCTCTTCCAGCATAGCTGTCCCGTCCCAACAGAGTCCAGGTACAGAACCACACTCAAAGCAGTGGATGGGTAAGGTGCTGCATGGTAAACACACCAAAGGTTTCCCGTCTTACAGACTGAGGGACACCAACTAGCCAGATGTTCATACAGAATAAGTATTTTATTCATGATGTATTTTTTTATTTACATTAAAGTTTTCTTGTATTTTGAACTCTGATTGGATACTGAAATTAACAACTTTATGTGACTGTGCACCTGCTCTAAAAGAAATGAAGATAACACAGTTCTTTTCCATAACAGAAAAAGGAAAACTGCCTTTCAAAATCAAAGCTGATTTTTCTCATCCTCAGTAATTATCTTCTTGCTTTAAAATTAATATGAGTGGAAAATGTAGTTTACTATAATATAATAAATAGAAGACATTGGGTAATTAGTAGTGCTGATATATTTCTAAAGTACTAAACAGACAAACAATAAACTGTGAATTTAATCACGAGTTCTCATACAGTTTCAAGACAGGAAAATTAGAGCTCTCAGCTACAGTCATTTGAGTAATCACATCTGATCTGCATTATTTATTAGTTATTACATGCCAAGTGATTCTGATTGTACATTGCCTGAAATCATTCAAAAACAAGCATGCCTTTGTTTCTGGTTTGTTTTTAAAGAAAAATCAATGGCATTGCATAATGTGTATTTTATCCAAGTTGCTTTCTTTATTTCACACTGAAAATACAAATCTGTGGTACTCTCCATTAACTGGACAGGGATCTGGGATGAAATCCTTCTGAAATATGTTTTCAGAGCTACCCCTGATCCAAAACTTTGACAAAAATACCTTCTTTTGGATTTTTTTAACCCTTTCCCTGTGGCTGTTGAACTTACCTTTCACTTTATTTGTGCTACAGTCCCTACAACTCTGTAGGAACTTTTGCATGTATAATAAAATGGCTGAAGCATATTTGGTAACATTTCTGTTGGTAGTATTTTTATTCCACTTGACTAATTAACCAAAACTGGTGAAGTTCCAAGAAGAAGCATTATGCAGCTTTATTCAGTTAGTTTTGTTGGTTCAAGCATTAGTTTTGGGCAACTTTCTGCTACAATGCTTTAAAAAGGGAATTACTTAAAATATCTTTTTTCTTTTTTCCTTAACAACCAAAGAAATAGAGAAGTATTGGTTACCTTCATTTTCTGCCAGTAAAGCAGGTTTGGTGTTGTATATGTCACTGTAAAAACTAAATAAAGTATTCACATCAGTTGTGAACAATTTGTGCCAGCAAACGTTAAAGCGTCAAAGAAACCTCTTTAGAATGCTAACAAATTTACTTACAAACACCTATATTTATTATTTCATAAATAGGCGCAACAGGTTCCATAAAAAAGATTAAATACAGACACAGTATGAAGAAACAATAATACATAGCCATATGTAAAGGTTATAATTTAGCTGTCTCCAATCTGTTTCTGCATCTAATAAAATATCAGGTAAGCATTTGGCAGTTTTATACATGAAAGGACTTAAATGACGTTTACTAACCAGTACACATAAAGTGATTTTCTTTTTTAAAAAAAAGAAGCCTTTTTTAGGCAGTACAAAATAAATGTGTTTGCTCTTTATCAACATTAGTTTCTGTCCTTTATTTTTTTGTGTGTGTGTTTATTTCATGAGACAAAGCCAATATTTTTAATTAATATAATTTGGGAATATTTTACTTTTTTTTTTCCTCAGACACTTTGAAAATATAGAACTATTAGTCAGTTGTTTAAAAATGAAGTAAAAATATGAATGTTTGCCAATTTAACCCTTATTGTGAAATCAATAAACTGGAATGAGCCAGTTTCAATTACAATTAGCTACAAAAACATTCACATTTTATACTCTAGGAGAGTGTAACATAGATGCTATTTACAAACTTGCTATGACTGCTACATCAAGCCATTTAAAAAGTCTTTAGTAGTTTCATATAAACACCCATTATGAAAAACCAATGGAAAATCCAGGACTTTTATCTGAGACATCTACAGTTGCTAAGGCAGTTACTATCGCAGCACTTCACAGCAAAAACCAACATAAAATCTGAATGGTCCAAGTTTCCTTCAGGGAAGAAGAAAAGCAGTGTCCGTTAAAGGATCTCAGGGTAGGGATGCAAAGGAGAAAGAAAGAGAAAAAAATGGGTAAAAAAAAAGAGAAGGAAAAAAAAAAAGGAAAAAGAAAGAAGCATGACTATTTTTTCCAGAGTGGGGGACCCACAAGCTCAAATAGTCCTAAGTGCTTAGCAACTTGTATTTCCTAATAAAATGCAGAACTGCCTTGACTGCATATAGCAATCCATGATGAAAAGACTTCCCTGCATTCCTCAGTGGAAAGGAGAGGTGTTTCAGATTTTCAGGTAAGGTAGAGTGCTTTGTCCCTCTGCATGCCCCTGTTCAAAAGGAAAAAAGAACAAATGTGATTTTAAATTTCTTTTTCTGATATTTTAGTTGTATTCTCCCCAAAAAAACCCCATATCTCTACCACAGGTCATTAATTCCAAGCATATCACTGAAGTATGGCTGCCTGACCATGGTTAATAGTAAGAAAAATCCTAGTGCCAAAGTGACATGCAGCAACCTGAAGATCTCTCTAAACTACACAGGACTGGGACGTGGGTTTAGGCTCTGGTTTGACATCACCTGCTTTAGCAGATTGGTAGCACTGATGTACATCTCATGTACTGCACAGATAGGTACAGCTCAGGGTTCAGCACAGATCTTGGAACGATATTCCATAAGCACCCTAATATGATGTGGCCACTTTCCTTAGAGGTCATGAAAGCTTGGTTACATGCACATAGTTTCCAGACGCTGACATCTCTGGCCTATTTTATTCAGTCATACTAACAGCCAAAACGCTTTGGGTAGACATGTGTTTGTGTTCATTTCTCTGTGCTAATTTGATGATTTGGTAGCAACTAAGAGCTTTTATCTGCCTTTGCCTTGGTGATTCATGCCAAGGTCAAGGAGAGGCCAGGCTGGTCAGCATGTTCACAAGGCACAAAATCTATTATTTGAAACTCAAAAGATACCTTCTGTTCAGAGTCTTAAATGATTCCCTGCAGTTCTGTGGACAGCAACATGGCTTCAGAAAACCCATATTGCAGAAGAGCTGGGGGTTGGAAGGGGCTACTAACCTTATGGTAGAGCTCTTACAGGCATGGTGTTTTGTTTCTGGTTACAGTCACGTGATTCTCTTGCCAATGCCCTTCCCTGTATCTTGTATCACATACATCACCCCTGCATCTCACTGATGGGTTTTCATGACCCAGATTGGTTGTTTTCACTGGCAGCAAGAGTATTTGGAGAAAATAGTTCATGCCATTTGCCTCTCGGATAGGACATAATGATCTTAAAACTTCTTTCCTGTACCTTCTCCCTCAAGATTTCAGTTCTGATTTTCTGAAGAACGGAAGTTCTCTAAGAGGAAAGTGTATGTGCTGTGATAAAGTGACAAAAATATCTAATAAATGCATGTATTGAAAACTTGCTGTCCCACAGCAGTCTAACTACTGAATAAATATAGCACATTCACAGATGCACTTCTGAAATCCTGTAGGGAAACAGGCAACAAAGTTGTTTCCAAAGTTTGTTACCAGATACTTGTGTCATGAACGTTGCTCAACACAAGGTGGCATTCACTGGCTGCTTACCCATTACTGCAGTAGTCATTATTCCAGTCCACAGTCTGTGCTGGAGGATTTCTGCACCCTGAACGAACATACTCCATTGCTTGGGTAACAACTTGTGCAGCTGTTGATGTTGGATTGATGATATTCTGATAATCAGGTTGAAGAGTAAATCCCTAGAGGAGAAAGCAAGTACATTACAATGTATGGAAACCAAGCAAGAGTTTGGGTACATTAAAAAACTCCAAAATATGCATACTGTGAAATTGTAGAATAATTCCTTTTCCAGGTGTACTTTAGGTCATCAAACTTCAAATAGGAAAAAAACATGTTGGTGTTTTCTAAGGTTTTAAATCATTCTTTGAGAAATGAAACACTGCCAAATTGTTGTTATCTATTAGAGTCACAGGAAGGAACTAAAAGGGACAGGGCAGAAACAATTCAAAACCAAGAGAACAACTCAATCAGCACTGGGGCAAAAAACCCTGTTTGCTCCTTAGAGCTTCCATTTAGATTAAATGTAAGGATACACACTAGTTGTTAATTCCCAGAATATGCAACAGAATCTTTTTGAAGGATGGAGGCAGCAGGTGGCTGACTGTTTTATTAGACTACACCTATTCACATATTGTTCTCAAAACCCTTTTTCTTCATTCAGTCACAAAGGGACCATCTGCTGCTTCTTTTATTTGTACTTCTCTCTCAACTAAACAGAAATTCAACCAAAGCCTTTTAACAGTTGCTGGACTAATGCAGCGAAAGTAGCACAGAATAACTTGCTTTTTGAAACTAAGAAGCTGAGAAAAAAAAGTGGAAGTTACAAAGAGACATCTAACCTGCTCCCTGAAATCTCTGTCATGTGAAGTCATAATAATTTTTAGTTCTTTTGATATATGAGGATGTTTAAATATTGTGTTTCAAAACCAGGAGAACAATTGAAATTTCAAAGCTAATGTATCTGGTTCACCCTTTGTAAATGTATATCATATTCCTGTAGAGTTAGAAGAACTATATTGGGTAAAAGTACGGGAATGCTGTATGAAAGCAATCAATGACTGCTGAAAGAAACCCAGACCAAACTCCTTCCTGGGGAAGGGCATACAATTCCCACTCAAGTTATGTGGATATGTAGCTGCTAAATTAGAAACTGAACCTGAACTGAGATACCTAGTTTGAAAACCCCTTCTGTCTGGCCAAAGTCCATGTAGAGAATAGACTGAATTGAAGCTCACAGCTTTTAGTTTTAAATTCTAGCTCATTATGCGATTATGTCATCATATCTGTGATCACTTCTTGCACACAGCTTTCACTGGGACAGGAGTTTTGTGGAGAGCTTGTTTTTTTCTTTTCTCCAGGTTTAACAAGTCAGCCACATTATCTTTAATCAAATAAATGAGTATTCTCAGTTTTTGCCTGCCTCCATCCACAGAAATGAACTTGCTTCAAGTATACCATGTCAGTTCCTTCAAATCCCTTGGTGCATTATACTCCAGCTCTTTCCCAGAGGTCCTGAGGGTGTTCTGCGCTGCCACACCTCTAGTGCACACCGTCAACCTACTCCATTCATCCTGATCTTGGATTGTGGCCATAAATGAGTGCCATTTTCTTCCATATTATCTCCCATATGGAGTATATCCCAAGTCACACTTCAGTACGCACTTCAGCTCTTTGGAGCCTCACTTTGTCCTTGATGACTCCAAGAAACAGTCATGTGCAATTCCACAGCCGAATTCCGCATCTAGTTGTCATGTAAATTATACACTGCCCAGCTAATAAAGTACAATAAAACCCACCCGTGGTGACTGTACACTGTCTTTTCACCAGGCTCCAAAGCTGCACATCAGGCTGCTAAAACTACCCCCATGCCTGCAACAGATCCAAAGGAAACTGTAATTGAACAGACTTCCCAATGACTTTGATTGGAGGTTCATGTAATAAGAAGGCAGAAAAATTGGTTTTGTAGATCACCATCATCATTTCTATACAAAACATCACCCGTAAGGACTTTCTGATTAACTGTAAGAGTAAACTAACTGCAGAAACACATCCTACCTTCAGGCAATCAGGTTTACCTTTGGTAGAAATGCCCTTGAGCTCTCTCTTATCAGTCTTGATGAAACAATCATATATGAGAAAAGCACTATATGGGACCAGCAGCTCCAGCAGTGCTGTAGCAAAGCATGCAAGTGAGCATGCAGCAGGAAGAGACAGTTCCCTCAAATCAGAGGAAGAGACCATCAATGCAATATCCATTTCATTTCTTCTGGACTTAGGGCAAAAAATAGAATCATAGAATCACAGAATGGTTTAGGTTGGAAAGGACCTTAAAGATCATCTAGTTTCAAGTCCCCTGCCATAGGCAGGCACACCTTCCACTAGACCAGGTTGCTCGAAGTCCCATTCAGTCTGTCCTTGAACGCTTCCAGGGATGGGGCATCCACAACTTCTCTGGGCAACCTGTTCCAGTGTATCACCACCCTCAAAGTAAAGAATTTCTTCCTCATGTCTAATCTAAATCTCCCTTCTTTCAGTTTAAAGCCATTCCCTCTTGTCCTAAATGAAATAAATGAATAGCTTAAGATGCTGGAGGATGGTCCTGCAGTTTAAATGCCAGCTTCGAACTGAGTGGGGACTTATATTTTTTCAGGTTTTCTGTATGACCGCAGCCAAATTGCTTTGGCTGTCTTCCAGCAAAGCATGCATGCACATACGCTTGGACTGAATTGATACCTCTCATATTAAAGTTGGGACCATGAATCCAAACTTAATTCTCCTATCTGCAAATTAAGGGGTAACAACACTTTCATCTTGCACCTGGCAACGCTGTTTAGTTTACAAGTGTCTGGAATTGGAGCCTGTTTCTTAGGACATGCTCAGACACTACATTTTAATGTGGTGCAGAGGTATCTGAGCCAGGTTGCAGCTCCGAAGCAGCTGAGCTCAGTGGTCCCTCTGGGGTTGAGGGCTACAAGAATACCAGCAATGTGGGTGCTGGGAAGTGTGCTTCTAGGGCAAAGTAATTTATGAAACCCAAGCTCGATATGAAGGACTGATAAAGCATGGTGATTGTTTAAGATGTAAGCAATAATTACTACAGCATTTTCACCAACAGAAGAGCTCTGGAAATAGAGATAGGTACAACAGAGGGAGACAGCCTTATACCAGGCTTGTAGTAAATATTTGTGTATTATTTATGTAAGCCCTTAACAAACAATGATGAAATAAAAAGTGCTCAGAAAATGAGTGCTTCGAGGTCTAATTAAACAATGCTGAATGTTTTTGCATCGTAATGCCCAAGAGAAAATCACCAACTGTTTTGCAACATGACTAGAATTTTAAACTTCATTTTCTTGTTCCAGATTGAAATAAAAATAGGGAACTTGATAAAGATTAATTCGATGTCAGGAGGGACATTTGCTTTTTAATTAGATTTCTGTAGCCCTAGCAGTTTCGTTGTGCCACTGTAGCAAGTCCTAAAAAGCCTGCAGCAGAACTAAACAGTGATCCTCATCTCCACACTTTACTGGGAACTAATTTCATTTCCTGCCTGTCTGGAGAGGTATTTTCAACAGGCATCAATGTTTTTGTCTTCACAACTGATTTATTCATCAATCTCAATGTGATATTTTAAACCTTTAAATTACATCCAAATCCTAAAGCATCTGTTTATTACACAAGGAAATTGAAAATCTGTCTGTGTGATATCATAGAAAGATTTTTCCTTAAGGTTATAAAGGAAGTTGACAGATATTAATGATTTTTTTTTTCTCTTGACCTCATTCAAAGACAAAGCTTAACAAAAAAGAGGAAAAATCTGGACAAATACAGCAGGTCCCTGAGTTTACTATATATAATATATACCAGAAAAAATGAGGCTATTACTTTTGGCAGGCTATGCAATCATCTTGCTGTATACATTTATTTTCTAAAGGAAAAGAAATACCTAGAAGTAGACTAAAATGAACTCTTATTTAAAAAAAAATAATTAAAAAAATAAGATGTGACATACATTAACCTTCTACTTTGTTATGCATACACTTGCAGCCATGATTACTAGGCATTAAGAATCTAGTTTTGCTTGCTCTAGTTATGAACTGATGTGGGACAGAGATTGTAACAGGACTTCCCATCCCACCCTGGTGAAGGATTTTGAACAGGGAAGGAGATGCTTCCAGCAGGGCTACTTAAAAGGCTTCCTTAACAAGGACTGAGCGCATCTGGGAGGGAATGAATCCTCAGCCTCATCACTCCCCACACACAATCACAGTACAACAGGCTGCATAGAGGGGTACACTCAGAAAGAAGCAAAAATGTCCGAGTAGAGAAAGGAAAGAACAACTTTGAAACAGAAAACAGGTTGCAACTTCAGACACCATTTTAGCCCGATCATTGGAGAAATTGTCCTGATTTGAATGGCAAGTGTTAAGATTCAGACTATCTGATCCCAACTAAGAAAAAATTAAACATAATGTCAAACCTAAGAAACAGACTGCAGAGAAGCACCTCTTTTATCAGGTAAAAAATAATACACTGATAAAATGCTCTCACGAGCATTTAATTAAAGAAAAATCATACTCTTCTAATCTACTGTGTTTCTTCCAGTGTATCAAAAGCGGATGAAAGAAAAACTGTTACACGATGGATTTAGACTTTCACAAAGTAAAACTTTCATGTGGCTCCCTTTAATAATATTTAAGAAAAACATAGCATAATTCAGAATTAGAAGTTATATATAATAACAATCAGGACCTAATTGAGAATAGATTGAGAATAGAACTAAACAGTCATTTCTTACACTGCAAAGGATTAACGCTGTAAACAAGTACCTCGAAGGTCTACAGTAGTGCTCATTATTTAATTTATTAATTAATTGTTTTGGAACAGGAAGGAAAAGACACAAAATAGTCTACTTTCCAGGAAAAAATATATAAAAAAAATATTTGGATAACTCAAAATAGAGGAGATTGTTCAAAACAAATTAAAAAGTATTTACCAATTCTAGGCATATGACCAAAATGCTAATACGTAAATATTACTTTGCTTTGTACATTTCAGAACAATTTGGATGCATTGCTGTATACTCCACAGAACTAATTGATTTTTAAAATGATGGAAATTGTGCAGTCACTGAGGCTTTTTGGCTACCAACCCTTCTGATCTTCTTGATGCTCTGTACTTTTTTGTGGACTCGTGGAGGAGATTGCCCTTCTCCAGCTGGCAGTCTCTCTTGGTTTGGCAGCTGCACACATGCAGGCAGTGGAGGACATGCTGTTCCCTGTGGAGCTGATGAAGATCAGCTCATTGTCCTGGTAGCAGTGGGGGCAGAACTGTCTCCCCAGGTCAGCACTTATCAGTTCCTTCTCAAAGTTACACACAGAAGAAGAATTTGTGGATTTCATGCACAGTGGCTTTGGAGAACTGTGTTTCTGCTTGCCAGGACTGGAATCTGGCTCTTTATGTGATTCGTCTTAGAGCTGGCTGTGCTTCAGATGTACTACAAGATGCTCTTCAGGGTAAGAAACTATCCTCCCTCACCTGGAAAAATGAGTGACCAAATCTCCCCGAGCCACAATGTTGAGGCAGGGGACCTGTAGAGAGCAGGGATTTCTTGAGCCTGCTACCACTGAGCATCCCACTAGTAAGCCACTAACTATTTCAAAGCTAGATGTCACGAGAAAAAAGGAAAGAAATGACAACTCACCCGTGGGGGTAGCTGTGACTACTGCTTCTAACAGGTCTGCAGCACAGCTGTCTGTCTGCCATGGTGGTGCCCAGCCAGGTGAGTCTGTGAATGCCTGCAGTAGACTGCTAGGAAGCTGTTGGCACACTGACCCGTCCCTTGCCCCTATTATGCTTCATGCTGTAGTATGACATGAGGAAATCTACCTGATTTCTTCTTAAAGTGTATTAGTCTGTTTGGTATGAGCAGTAGTGAGGCTTCTGAAAAGGAAAATATCTCCTGTTGTAAGTCATGCTGTAGGGAGTGGGATGTTAATTAGTTTCTGTTCTGCTTACACAAACTAGATTCCTTTTGGAGTCTGGAAAAGGCTTAGGGTGGCCACACATTTAGCATGGAGGAAATCAAACAGCTGAGGGAGGGGAAAGTAAAAATTTGAAATAAATACAACTATTGCTTCTGGTTTAACAGACCACATAGTCTCCCATTCTTCTCGGCTGTCTTTTTATGCAGCAGAATAGCAGGGTCTACACTGTGCTGCGCAGACTGGAGCCTTGCATCTAGAGACCTTCTTCCTTCATCACCATAGGTCACACACACAGGTTGTCGCCTTTTGTTTGTCCTCATTGCTGTTGATTCTATGCTGCTCCATCATTTGGAGGGCTTGCTTCTTTTTCCACTATGCATTTTCCTCTTAACTCACTCTGTGATGAGCAGTGTTTTGAGCAGAGAGAAGAGCAGAGTCCTTAGAAAACTGAGCCAGAAAGAGGCTCAGGTTAAAGTTTCTTGACTTCTTGCTCTTTGCCATTTGGTGGCCAACCTGTATTCATTGCTCTAATGCAGTGTAAAATCATGGGGATAGTGTTTTCTAATATAGCTTGACTATGGCTAGAAAGAGGCAAACCTAAGAGACCAGAGAGGATACCACTGTGCTACTCTAGCATGGCAAATCATGGTGTAGTATGCCTGTTGCCCTAAAATTTAACTTCCTTTTTGCTTTCACTTTAACAGCATCATTCTTGAAAGGAAATTGATTCTATATTTAAACTAAATTCTCAAACTCTGTAAACTTTTGTGTGCTAAAATAAACAAACAAAAAAAAATAAATTTACGAATATTCCAAAGTGAAATTACATAGTTTTTCCAGAGGTCAAAGGTTATATTACTTCAAAACAAAAGGAGGAGTAAAAGAAGTATAAATTGTCTTGCAGATGTTTCACAGTGCTTAAAGAGAAATGTAGTTAAGATTGACAGTGTATCATTTCAACACATTCTAAGCACCTGTCACCTTGAGTGAAGCTCAGAAATATCTCACCATGGTATCTTCATTATGAGCATCAGCCTTTCTGACTAAGGAATATAAGCTGGTATTTAACCTAACCTTTCAGGAGGTTAATAGTGGAGAGCAGGAACACAGCGATACACCATTTTTTGCTTTACTGTACTTGTTCTTATCAAAGCAAGACTCATCATAGTACAGGTCTACATATGACTTCTACACACCTCTTTTATACAACCTAGTGCCCTGTGTTTTCTCATAAATTAGGAATAATTGCATGCCACACATCTCACAGATGAGTGAAATTACTCTCAAGCCATTGATGTGCTCACCATATACTCCAAGTGTCCAATATGGTAAAATAAAGCATCAGAAGATTCATATTATCTTACCTTTTTGTAGTATGCAATGGTTTGAAATATCACCTAAGTGTTTGAACACATACAACAATGATGATGTATGTATATATATGCAACTATCTAACATCTGCATTACATCTTTTGCTAGCCCCTACTGTACTATAAATTCCATAAATAAAGCCAGACTTTAAAATCTGTTGAGTAAATTATGCCTATCAATGATTCTGGAAAACACATAAGGGGTTTTATCTTCTAGAACTCTGCCCTGGACAAGTAATGTTCAAGTGACACTGAACTTGGCAAACAATCTGAACTTGGAAGACTGGATCTCCAATAAAAACTCAGTGAAATATAACTATACAATTTAAACAGGCTTCTGTCACAGATGTCATCTGCCATGTTTGGTAAATGAAGCAGGGTACTGCATTGAGTCCATTGCTTTGTTTCTCATTGCCCTGATCCTTCAGATTCAACCAGGATTGTATCAGGTTTAGAAGCCCCAGACAGACCCTCCTGGCTCACCTGTCTAGGACTTTCCCTGCCTAATTCCAGCTGCCTAGGTTTGTGGTTAATTCCTGGGTTTCTCTGAGACTTGAGCATGCGCTCTCTCAGGACACTCTCACCAGGACACTGGATTTCTAACCAATAGGAAAACCTTCAGGAACACATGACAGTGACAGACTCCACATTTTTGTGATCATAAGTCTGATGAGTATTTACTCTGATTGTGAAAAATAAACTGGACCAGGAAAAATACAAGTTTTCCTTCCTGTCTGATTACTCCAAATCACTTTCAGGACAAAGATCAAAGACTGAAAAAAATCAGATCACTATGAGCACTGAACCTTGGTTCACCTTCCAAACAGCTGAATTTATCAGCCCAGATTTGAATTTTTTTTTTTTTTTCCTTTGTCCTGCTTTAAAAAATTTCTTTCCCCATTAAATTGTGTTTTGTGTTCAGGTATTCTGTTCTCTAAAGACCAGTCTTGAGATGAAATGTTTCCAGCTTGGAAAGCAAATGCAAATGCCTTGTTAGCAAAGGTGAATTTATAGAGATATTCAAAACATGCAGCAAGTTCATGACTATTTATTATCAACCAGAACTGACAAGTTTTGTGTATACAAATTCTGTAGATTCTTGCAGCTCCATTAAAAAAAAAAAAAATCATTCTACAGCCTCTTTGCAAGGCGAGATCTTATTATTGATAGTCAGGGCTCATCCAGTACAAAAGGAAATTTTCTCTCAGGATGTTAGCAGAGTTAATCGGCTCTAACCCTCATAGGCCTGGGCCCAAAAGTCACAATATTATGCTTGGCCTGCCTTCATTCAGAACTCCTAGGAAATGTATTGAGAATCAACTAAACCATTGAGAATGAAGAAAAAAAAAAGCACCATCATATTTGGATACTGGGCACAACCCACTTATTTCCAGTAAAAAAAAAGTATACCTATCTAGCAAAATGAAATTAGGAAAGCAACAGGAACTAACATAGTTGTGTTCACTTTATCAGTCATGTTTAACACAACATGTGGTGCTTTATGTTCCCTCTGACTGTTCCATATCACAGTCAGCACAAATGTAACAGCACAAGCTGCAATCAGATCTTTTCCTAGACATTCCTGCCTTTTGTTTGTAAAATGTGTTTCTTGAAGACTTAACATTTCACTTATATTTCAGGATGCTCCCACATATGCAGATGGATGCACTTCTACTTAAAGGATGCCCCCTGAATTTGGGGGAAGACAGGGCTAGAGTTCAGAAGAATGTGCTGAACATTGTTGCTAACATGAACAGCTCTACTGAAATTCCCTGTCATCTAGGTAACCTCATTCATTTGTTCTTGCCTTCAAAAGACTAAGCCTTCAGGCTACATTACCACAGTTTTGGAACCCTGCAAAATTAAAGCTAATCCATAGCTCTAAATCTCCTTCACCGTGTAAGTTTCTGGACGACATCCCTTCCCACACCACAAAAAAAAAATTCCCCAGACAATTGAAAAGCTCAAACTTACTTGCTGCATTGTAGGTGAATGTAAAGCAGACTGGACCTGCATCGGTAGCTGGTTTCCAATGGACTGCTGCATTGAAATCGGCTGGTGTTGCTGGATGTTGAGATGCTGGTGCAGAGGGGGGCTGATTTGAAGAGGTGGCGGTGGGGACACAGCCATGTTTGCTATGGAAACAGTCACTGGCATTTGGTTGTTGGGCTTGGGCGCTATGTTCCTGGGGATATTGGCATGCATGGCAGTGATGTGAGGATTCATTCCTGGTTGTTGGTGGTAGTGGGAACTGAGGTACAGTGCAGAGTGAGCCTGAGAGGGCCCATGAAACACTGACTGCTTTGAATTCATCATCTGAGGTTGTGGAGAGGCTTTAGCATCAACAGGTTCACTGTAGCTCTGTTGAGAAAAACAAAAACCAAACAATACTTAGAAGCTACAAAATGCTGCTCTCTACCCACTGAAGTCTAAGAGTTACACCACAGTAAAACACATACCTGGACCATTAAATTATCCTCAAAATGGATTTTGGTTATTATACGGGGAAAAGAATTAATCCCTTTTACCTTACACTCTTCAACATTGTGGAAAAAAAAGAAGTTAGCTCCTCTGTTTCCTGGTCTAACCTGACATTTTGCTTTTTCCAAACTTGAAACTGGCATCACTGACCTAGTAACTTATACAACACAGACAACCAAGCCCATTACATTTATTCACATACACAGCCACTACTATTGTTCTCCAATTTGATGGCCTAAGTTGAAAAGAGGTTCAGAAGGCGGGTTCCAGCAGAATTCTGCAGTGATCTTTGACATGTCTCAACTTTCCACCTGCAAACCATCAAAAAGAAGCTCAGAGTCCTTTACCATACACATTGATAACTGCTAACAATGCTTTATTACTTAGCCAATATGATGAAGAGGCTAAACCCAGTTCACAGTTGTCCTACTGCATAGAACAAATATGCTAGTTGCTGTGCCAATACCTGTATTTTGAAACTTTCTGTGCTGGGCTGCTAGCCACACCAGCAATTGAATGTTTCATAAGCCATGCAGTTAGAAAAATAAGGATATTCTGAATAATTTTACTTTTAGCAAAACTTCCTTTGTTAATCCAGTTCATAAAGTTCTGAAAATTCTATATGAAACTGATGTCTACATACATGTGAGGCTGCATCAGACATAAAGAAGCTATCTTACTCAACCTGGAAGAATACCACATAGAGTATTTAGAAAATGCACAGATTTTCAAAAATGTTATGATCTACCCTGATTTCTTCTTAAAGATGTTAGTAATAAAACCTTCTCATTAATGAATGTCAATTTTAATAATACTCTTTGTTCTAGTATTTATAACTTTAATTTAAATTGCATTTATTATTTTCTATACCCTTATTTTCTTAGATCTTCTCAGTGCTAACTCTGTGTGCTCAAATAAATGATGAAAAAAATAAGAATTAAATCCCATGAATTTATAGATGGGAATCATAATCTGCAGCTAAGACATACTGGGATTAATAGTCAGTGAACAGTGAAACATGCTGGAAAAAAATGGTGGAAATGTGCCTCTGGAGAAAGAAGTCACTTTGTCAAAACAAGGGCTCAAAGATGCATAGATGCCCTTATTCTGTGATCTCTGTGTCATGTTTGCTCAGTTTACAAGTCAGAGTAAGTTTCATGTTACTCCCAGCACTCCAGGGTCAGTGAAGTCTATTCAGATTCTTTCTGAAGGATGTACCATCACCAACAATCTGCTGACATGTGCATTATTGAAATTGCTTTTTTGTATGTGATAATAAAGTTGAGAAAGCCAAGTTCATTTCCCAAAACATAACTGCAGTTCCATTAGCAACCCCCCTGGTTTTCTCCAGTAAACTAAGGACAATTAAATGAATATGATAAAACAAATGCAAATCTCTGCTTCTGTGGATCTGCCTGACTCTGCTCGCCAGTGGGTGTACAAATGTGCAATATGTATTATATGCATGTTTGCAGGATTCAGATGCAGACATAAATACCTACAGGGTGTAAATGATAAAACCTGAAAGCAGGTGCAAAGTCTGGCAGTTTTTTGTTATTATTTTTTAAATCCTGAACTAAAGTTCATGAACACATGAGAAATTTTCTCCCTCTCTTCCCATTGTATTTTTAGGAAACTCCAGTGAGTGTGGGAGCAAAGCCTGGCAGGTTTGCTGAAATTTCAGAGACTCAGAAGAAGGTTGTCTATTAACAGCATTTTAAGGACCTTCCTCTCGAGTGTCCTGGGCTCTTACAAATTACAGGAGTAATGTGTACAGTGCTGTGTTTTACTGGAAGCATTGTCCGCTCATGAAAACAGCTTGCTTTTCCACAGTCTAGCTGGCAGGCTTTATCTGGTCCAAGCAGGAAAACTGCTCCTGAAGTGTCTAAGGGCAGATTGGTTAAACAATTCCTCCTGGTGAGGAGGTATCAAAAACCCTTTGTGGCACCATTTGTGATGTACTGCCACATACTTACATTTCATTCGTGACTACAAAGATGCTGCCATACACCTCTTTAACAAAGATACAGTGAACCCATTTAATTATTGGGTAACCTGAGTCTGCACCTAAGTGGCGAATGCATGGCTCATACTGATAAAATTACAGACATATCAGATATTTAGTATCATTTAATACTTCAAATACCAAATGATGTTAAGAGAAATTGTACAGTCTCAGGCCAGAGATGAATAACACTTGCTTTACCCCTGAGAAGAGCATTTGCAAAGTGATCAAAAGGGACTGTTCCAGTTGTCTGGAGCTATCAATCAGCTTTCTGTATGTTTCATTACCTCCTGATGCACTGAAAAGCACAACACTTCAATTTCAGACCAAGTATTTTGTTGTTACTTAGGACACTTTAAATATGTGAACTGAAGCAAAATTGTCCAGTATCAGTGTAAAACACATCAATATTATCAGTTACTGGTAATCTTGATAAATGAACTCATTAAATGCTATTCTCCAGCATACTGCAATTGCAGCTTTTTCTGAGGCTGGGTGAGAAACACAGATTTTGTAAGTATTGCTGAAATTAATGGAATGGGTGATGTCAAATATTTTGGCTTTGCTATGTGTCTTTACTGTGAACTATACCAAGAGGTATATTTGAAGCATAGGTCACACTACCATTTTGTGCACCATTACAGCTTTCACAGATTTGAATGGGCATTGCATCTGCCCAGTACAGCATCACAGAGTCTTAGACAAGGACTTTTATTGTGGGTAAAACTAGGAATTAAAACAAAAGGGATTTGATTAGCCAATGTGGGCTTCAAATGAACAGTCATGTTCCCTAACTTTGCAGCTGGAATTCAATAGTTTTCTCTTGCTTTATCCAAGAAGAAGAGGATAGAAATTTATTTGGTTGTTTTTTTAATCCTCTTTAGTTAATTAATCTGCCCAAACCCAACACGGACAATTTACATCTCTAATTTTTTGGCACGAAGTTATAGGATAGAACTAATTTACAGATATAAGCAATGGAGACCAAAACTACAAGTCCGTACACACAGGCCACCACACATTGAAGCTTAGTATCCTACATGCACCAAGGTCTTCTACTAGACATGCAGTGAGTAAATCTTTAATCTCTACTGTCAGAAGTATGGTGTTGTAGACCCACCACTAGAGGGTGACAGAATATTGTATTTAGTTAATGGTAGGAAGTGGCATTGTAAACATTGATTAGCCAATATACACTATGACCACAAACCTAGCTTTTCTTGAGAATCCTGTGTGCTCTTTGAGTGGCTTCTACTTGTTCTGGAGTTCAGGTCAAAGCCTTACTCTAAGCCTTTCAAGTTCTTCATAGGCTAGGAGTGGGCTTCCTTATGGACCTTCCTTTCCATATAACATCATCATCTAATAGTGTTGCTTAAAGTGAAAACAAGAAAAAAAATCAGAAGCTGAGGACAAGGTAGGTAGGCCAAGGCAATGGAATGCCACAGAAAAAGTATGGCTGCCCTTCAGGCACAACACAAAATTACCTGCTAATTTTGCACAAAGTTTGGGAAGTGTTGAATCAAGTCCTTCTGACCAGTTTTCACCAAACTCATGCCTTTCTTTACAATTCTAGAGCAAAGCAAACATTCCCATCTACCTTCTACTCTCCTATTATGCACCAGAGCCGTTTATGCACAATTGCCAAATCAAAGAATTAAATTAGGTTAAGGGGTTAAGCATTGCTTATCCAGTTGTGCTATTCTTTTCTAAGGACAACTACCCCAGCACTGATGGTCCTTATCACAGACTGAATTCAGGCACAGAAGGAGTGTCAGTTCCTTAGACGAAAGTGACACTGGGGTTTCCCTCACCCCAAAACATCTAACCCACTCGTACAGCTGAAAAATTACTTTTGGGACAGACGTCCTCCTTAATTTAGCTGTGTAAGAGAAAACAGCAACCACCTAGTGATGCTATTCTGGCATCTCCACAGCTTCCCTTTGGACGTAATTTTGCTTCTACTTTGAAAAGCTGCACTTTAAACCCTCACCTGTATACCTGGGTAACCAAACAGCTGTAGAGACCTAAGCACAGGTTTTGATTCTAACCTGTGGCTGAATTCTGGCTACTGTTGGCTTTTCTAACCCAATTCTGTTGACAGGTAAACAAGATCCATGTGATTGGAAGTAAAGGACGGACGTGTTTTAACAAGGCAGTACTCCAAGGGACTGAGCCATAGATTCTTGAATTGAACGGAAAGTATCCTATTAACTTAAGTGAATTTGAATCAGAGCCCAACACTGTTACTTCAGTATTAACGTCTGGATGTCCATTTCATTTTTCATTAAAACCAGGTAGGACTTGGCTAACAGAGACTGAGAATCATTCCCAAGTGATGAGCACTACATTTGACTTATGTTTCTTCAGAAGCATACATAGAAATTCTATGTGCTTGTACTTACTTCATTTTGCTTTTTTAACATGTTAATGCAGTCATTTGTAGAAATGTCACCAGCAACTAGGACCATATAGATACAGAGATATGTGTACGAACATCTTCAATTTACATACTGTATACATGCTCATGCTTTATATTCAGCATTATCTACTATAGCATATGATAACATATGGGAATTAAATAAAGACATTTGCAATAATTTCATTCTAGAAGCAGTGAGCAACTCATACCACTGTTTGCAATACGAAATCAGAAACTCAGTGCTGTCTCAAAAAAATCATAGTTGTTCCTACTTACAGAGAATAAAGTCTTTCTCTTTATTCTGTTGATTTCCCAAATTAGTTACTGATCACAGCCTTTCAACTGGAGCAATATAATTTCAGTCATTTACAGACCATACATTATCAAAATACTTCTTTATTGACATCGGCAATTAAGCTCTCCTTTATAGTAGAATACTCAGTAAATACATTCAGTATGTTCAAAACATTTAGTGAGTGTGTTTGGTACTACTGCATGTCTATGTGTCCTTTAAATACAGGCTGAGAGAACTCCTCAAGGGCAAAGATGTGAGCCCTATGGCCAGTATGGCCAGCATGGCCAGCATAAACTTTCTGTCAGTGCAAACAGCTTTATTTGTGGGCAAACATAACCTATTCCAACCTCAGAAGATTTTTTTACATAGCCAAAATGGTGTAACATGGTGTTACCTCAAATGTGAAACAGGTGTTTCTCTTTAAATGAGAAACGGAGGTTTGGCATTCTCTCTTTATAGACAAGAACATGTATTCTGTATTTTAAAGCCTAGAAAAGAGTTTAACTCAATTCAAGTTTTACATGAATATGTGTCAGAAACCTATATAGTTGCTACTCTGTCTCTTTTCATGATGGAGTCATACGCACATATAGTGGCTGGTATCTGTCATTAAGCCATGATGAGAAATTCAACAAGTTTTAGACTCACGATCAGAATGAAGGTTACATTCACATAATGGAAGTGATTATGTTAGCTGGTACCAGGAAGGTCCAGCGTGTGCAGGCTGTGATCAAACTTAGGCAGGCCTGACTCAGCTTTAAATGAGTTATCTTTAGTACTGTGACATTAAAGAGGTAGATAGAAGGAAATTGGCTGAATATTTATGCAGCTCCTACAAAGCTTACCTAAGCTTAAGTTTGCATCTGCTGTCTTTGCTGTCTCTTTGGAGGAAAGAACATCTTGAATTGTTTATTCCTTCTCTCAGCTTTTCTGCCCAGTTTTAAGGTTTCTGACATTTTAGGTCACTTCCAATCCCAAGCCTGTCCTTGAGAAGAATCCCTTTTCTAGCCTGCATGGGCTCAGCCATTTTATTATTACTCCAGTAAAGCTGTTTATGAGAGAATGACTACTCTCTCTGGCAGCATTTTCTCTTTCCTGCTTAGCTCTTTAACTCCTTTAGAGACTCCTTCAACTTAACTCCATCCACTCTGGTAGAGAACTTATATGCATATTTGCAGTACAGCTGCCTTCCTACCTAAGTCACAAGAGGCTCTTACCAAATGACTTTTCGTATTTTGTTAATTCCAGTCACCTATTGCAATAACAACATCTGGGACTCTAGAGAGTTCAGAAAGCTTTTTGACACATTCTTGATGTTTCAGAACAAAGCAGTAAGCCATGGGTTGTCATCTATAATTAGCTGAGGTGGCTCAGAAGAACATCTTCAAATCTAAATATACATTTTGTCATCATCTACAGGGGATTGTCATGGATTCATTCAGGGTATGTAAGTAAAAATGGATGTTTTATGAATGTAACCTGGGTACATGTGATAAAGGATATGCAACTTTAATTTGATACAAGTGTTTTAATTCCCCAAATGGAAGCACGAGGCTAACAGGGAAATCTAGTTTTATTAACTCACTTCAAAACCAAACACAGTTCTCCAAATCAAAATCTGGCTTCTCTCAAGCTCAAGACATTTCTTCCAGTTTTTGCAGAAATTATGTGAGAGCATCTCTCAGTTTTTGCACTGCTGACTGTAAAGCTTCACAAGATTTAGCCTCAAATTGAATTCATGGCATTAACTTAAATATAGTTTGCTCTACATGTGCAGCTGCAGTAGGTAGTCGGTTTCCTTGCTGGATGAGAATATGGTTCGATATGTGTTCTTATCAGATTAGACAATTGTTTTATAAATACATGCATTCATGTACCAGATACTCTGATACATCACATACTTGCACATACATAATTTTATGATTTCTTGAAAATTTCTGACTACATTATAAGAACTCCAGAAAGAATGAAATACCAAGTTATCACACAAGCATGAAGTACATGCTGTAAAAGCCGTACATTATCATTTTCCCAGCTAGGGATTCTAATGTTTAACAGAAAAAAGTAAAAGCTGTAGATGCACGTCATCATTCTGGGCCTATTCATTACTGTTTTAAGGGAAATATTGCCAAATACCTTGTAGCACTTCAAGAGGTACCAAAAAAAAAAAAAAAGTCATGCATCAAACATAACCATATTTTTTATTTATCCTTCCTCTGATCCTTTCACTGAGAACAGCCTAAACTGTTTTATGAAACTCCAAAACATCTGCATGGACTGGGGTTAGGTATAATACAGGAATCTGTTGCCTCAAAAAGTAGAAACCAAGTGCCTTTTTGCCAGCAGGAGAAGGGATGCTGCTCTCCTTATGTGCAATAGCTAACTGATTAAAGCACTGACCAGGAGAAAAGACAGTTCAGTCATCTGCGCCATCAAAAGATATTCAGAACTGTGTTTCCAAAAGAAATGTCCTAAACCCCAGCAGCTGCTTGTTTCAAGGAGAAGTGAGCCAGGATAAGGTGTTTCCCCACATCTGAAGCTTGGCTACTATGCAGAAAAGAATTTGGGATTCACCGGGCTACAGAAAACAAAGTGTGGGGAGAGCACACCTGCACATCAACATTTACTTAGGAGTGGGGGAATGCACGATCTGAGAGAGATGTTATTTTTTTTTTCCTTTTTATATGTTAGGCAAATACAGACATGCATGTATGAACTTTTTCATGTATATTCACTGCAGCCATAAGAGACTCAGATTCCTTAGGCTGTTCAATTGTATCACAATATAGGCAGTCTAATAGATATTCTCTGTGCCTGGAAACTCTCTGGTTACAAATTGCTGTGCTAATGGCATTAAGGCAATGCCAGTCTTACTAGATATGACCTTTAGTTTTTTTATGAAACGTAATTGCAAGGTGATGGGCTAGGAAAGCTTTGCCTGACATACTTTCAAGAAGCAATTTTACATGTCCAAAGGATCTGCACTGTCCACAAAACTGAAAAATGTCCAATGCTTCTGCTGCAATGTCAAGTGAGGACACTGCTTTGACTTAGATAGAACATCAGAATTTTGAAATATGCTTGAATATTTTGAATTTGAATAATATTCTCCTTGCTGAGAGGTTTTTAGCTTCAGCCATAGCTGCTAAAATATGTCTGCACAAAACTTGAAATAGTGTCACTACAGAGAGAAAATTAAAGATTCATTTAGCCAGAGAGAACAAAACAGGAAAGAAATCTTCTTTGTACTAGTCAAACAGTTAAACTTGTACTGCTACAGTTAACATACATATATGTATCAGTTATATGCACATATATATTATGCATGCTAAATACATAATAAGCATCTATCGTTATATAAATACACATAGTTGCACATATATAATATATGAAAGTACATTTACCCATCTATATCCATATTAAATACATATATTTAAAAGATGCAGCAAAAACTCTAATGTCAGCCAGAAAAAGGGCTGGTTAAGCTAGAAAAAGTGCTTGTTTTATGAAAAAGTAAAATTGCGATTCACAGCACTTTATGTAATGTTGTACAAATTACCAGATATCAGAGACTGCATTTCTGGACCTGAATAGTACTAAAAGTTGCAACTAAGGGCAAATATAAAGACACTTGTTTACAATGCAAAGGCTTAGTCAGTACTATAAGCAATATGGCAAACTGCATAGCAGAAGATATAATGCTTTGTAATGTGATTTTTACTTTGCGTATGAGTTCCTACACACATGAACAAACTTGTGAACAGCCCTATTAATTTCATTCACTATGAAAAAGGAGAAAACACAGGAAATAACCTGATAAATTAAATGTGGATTAATGCATAACTGACATTTAGACAATCATATGTTTACCTTATTTACTGGGTGGCAACCCTATTTTAAGCATATGAAATGAGACTCACACAGAGTGCAATACGAAATATAAAACACATGTGAGCAAATCATTAATATTGTATTAAAGCATTTTTGGAAAAGGTATGTTGGCATGTCTTAACTTTTGAGAACGAGGTCTTTTGAATCTTAGCAATATTCTCTAAAAGCAGATTTTATGGATGATAATGTAACACATAGATGTAAAAGACCACATGGACTCCAAACAGTCTTAATAATGTATTATTTATATTTCTTCATGCTTACATTCTTTGTCTACACTACAATTCTTCCAGTGCAACATAAATATTTAATAATGATAATTTAGAATATGCTGATATAATATTACATCTAGGTATTTTACATCCTTATTCCAAAATGGACTTGCTTTAGTTAAATAACCACTTTGTTGGGTTTGTGAATGTGTTCATGAAGTGTAAGCAAGTATTTAATTCATTACGCTTATATTTTGATACTTTCTATAGTAGAGGAAAATATCACATTATGAGCAGAATTTAAACCATTGCTTAGAAGTTAAGAAAATGTTTCTGTGCTTCTCTAACAGCAATTTTTTCTCTTTCAAAAAAATCCAATTTTTTATATATATTATTTCAAAATTAAGCTATATACAGTGTTATGTAACAGTCCATGATGTACTGAATTAATGACATCCAAGTAATTTTCACAAGTGAAAAATTGGCTTCATACATTTCTTCAAGGTCTATTGGGATATTTTGAGGTTTCTTGACCTATCTTGACAATAAGCAGGCTATTTCAAAAAAATCTGTGTGCACATGGTACACTTTCTGAAGGCAATGAGTATTTCTAGAACCAAACAGCGCCAAGACAGAAATTAAAGGTCCCTTGTAAATCACTTTAAATGCATTAGCCTTTACGATGGTAGCTAAGAAATTAAATTGCATAAAACACAACCCCCAAAAGTTAATAAGGTAACACCCATATTTCAGGCTGTTAAGCCTGGAACAAACACTGGCTGAATATTAAGATAATGTAGAAAGATGCATATGGCTAATCCTATAGTCTTCCCTGATAATATACACAAATTAATATAACATCAGAAAAGTATCGTGCAAGACCCCAAAGACATTTTAAACAAACAAAAAGTTCTACTCATGTCATATATTCTAGTCCTTCACACTGCCATCTTTACCTTTAAAATTACTTTCATTTATGTAAGAACAAAATATATTTTAATTTGTTTTGACAGACCCGAACCAGGTGATTCTAACTGGTGTGATTGTAGCTGGTATAATTCTGAAGTTTCTCAGTTGATTTTTCACATCAACACAATGCAGTAATTTCACGTTCTTCTGCATATTTTAAGGTCTATTACAAATTTTAAAGGTCTATTTCAAAATTTTCAGCACTAAGAATGTTTATATAAAATATTTATAAAATTGCTAGTAGCTGTGTACTGGGGATCCTCTGCTGTGTATAAGAGTATAAGAGCCTTACAGTGACCTATGCTGTGCTCACACAAATTGCCTGCTGGATGTAAAATGGAATGTCACATTTTCTTATGAAAATTTGCTATGTGAGCTGAGCTTGACTTTTTATGCATTGTGATTGCAAGGTAAAAAGCAGTACTTTAAAAAAACCCAACAAAACCAAACCCAGGTATGATACGTTTTTTTCCCTTACAGGTGGAACAGCAACCACCTGGCATGGCATGTTTATTTTGACATCTTTTTATCATTAGATCTCCTTCCTCTGTTGAACTGCAGTGATACTCCCAGCCTGACGAAGTGCTGTCTCTCTGACCAGAGGGGTAAGGATATCTTTTTCATGGAGAGATTACTGTGTTTATTGAACATTTGCACTCTAACCCCAAGTTTAAGGTAAGAAAAAACAACATTATTTGCACTAAATACTATGGTGCTCAGCACCATATAAATGCTGAAAATCATTTGCAATATGTCACTATATATATGTATGTGTATGTATATGCATTATGTGTTACCTTGGATACAAGGCTTGCTCTGTAGGCAGCTAACTGCTTCAGATATTCCTTCTTGGCAGCTTCAGTTTTCTTTTTGTATACCTAAAAACAAAGAGTGTCACACTGGTAAATTAATCTGGCTTTGTTTTTACATATTACTGGTTTGTCTCATGCATCTTCATAAAGTCTTTCTAAGTAAACAGCCTTTCCTCCTCATATTGCTTGAAGAGTGAAATAATAAACATCAAATATTTTAAAGAAAATATTGTTCCAACTGTGAAACACCCTTTAACTACCCAGCAGTACTGAAAAAACAATACCCTTCATTGCATCTCAGGTTTTATTGTTCAAAGTGAAGCACCAAGCATGCTTTCAAATGCGACCTTTAGGGATAGGGGAAAGCAGGCACAGGCCCTTCTACTGGTTCCCACTAGTGACATGAGTTAAAACCTTCTGGGGAAGATGAGAATGTGTAGAAAGACATCTGAGCTAAATGAAGGTGAAGATCAGGGCACCACATAGATTAGCCAAGAGGCTTTCTCCCTTCCACAGATGAACTGTTGGGAGCAAAGAAGTTTCATGGAGCTGCTTAGGATAATAAATGTAAGTCATTATTCCAGTTTGATCCCATATCGGTCTAATTAACTTCTTGGGAGCATGGATCTATTTCTGCACATTTCTCTCAACTCACCAAATTATTTTAAATGCAGCATGTGCACAATCTCATAACAGATTAAAATGCTTGGAGAATCACTTCAATTTTACACAAATTTCAACATCAAAGATTATCTGGAGGGTTAGGCATGACCTCACAGCACTACAGTAACATGATGTTAGAAGAGCATAAGCAGATTTAGGGTTGAAAGTTCTTATGAGGAGAACCAGTTCCTGACACATGAAACCTAGCTAATGACTTGCTGTTAGCTGTGTCAGTGACAGATCTGGGAACAAGTCAGCATTCCTCTTTGCAAATATTACCATGAGTTTCTCACTACTTCATATTTTTTTCTGAAAGGGTAGATTTAGGAGTCATGCAAACATCTTGGCGTCATGTAACTAAGCAGGATTGACTCCCAGCTTTACTTGTTGCAGAGAAAAGCTTAAAAAACATCTAAATGGAAGGTTTAAAAGTGAGACAAATAAATTGACAGAAAATTTACTTTTTTATGCTGCTATATTTCACAATTTTTAAGTCACACACCAGAGGATAATTCATGTTTTCATGGACATTTGGGATTCACGGTATTACACAAAATGGAACAGCAGCTTTGAGTCTCTGCTGTCCCCTTCTCCAGCTAAGTGCATAACCTGGCCACCTATGTAAAGCCTCCATGAAGAGAATAAAGGCTATCCACCTTACTCCTTCCATTCCACACTATCTAGTTAACAGAGCTATTGATTCAAAGGTAAAAGACAACACTATTTATGACAATTTTGGGCTATCCTCCTGATTTCCACAGCTGAAAACCACAATGAACATCTACTCCCCAGAAGGATAAACTTTATGCAACTTTAAAGTTATCTCTTTTGACCTTCCAACACTCCAGTAAAACCAGCAGTCTTGTAATGGAGAGGACCTCGCAGCACACACGCAGAGGACAATACAGTTGCAGGCTACAAAGTGGAAGTGGTACTGTCAGGCTGGAAGGATCTAGTAAAGAATGTGTTCATGAAACATATTTTTGTTTCACTGAGGATTTGCTTTCAGAGACAGAACAAACCGCAGATATGGCTGCCTAACAGGATTAAAGATTTTGCTTCCCAGGGAAGCAAAGGATCATAATGGAAACAGAGAAGTCTTAGGCTTTTAAAATTGTAAATATAAAGACAGAGAAGAACAAAGATTGGTTTTAGCTGTGCAACTGTATCTGCACACCCTTGTAATTTCTCCAGATTAAGATAAATATATAGTGTTGACTGATCTCCTGTTGTTTTGCAAAAAAATGGTAGCAATTTGCTTTTTAAGTTGTAATCGCTTGTGATTATTAGGGAAATGTACTGTTTGTTTTGAAAATGAATAAAAAATTAGGCAACAATCTGTTCCTAGCTTCTAAAATGAATTTAGCTTGACCTACAGAACAAAGACTAAGTTATACTGCTTTGTATATTGCTATGCCTCTGCATTATTCTGATAGCAAGTTTAAAAAACATAGCTGAACAAAGAATTTTATACAGAACAATGATCTTCAAAAGATCATGTATCTACTGCCTCTGCGCTGGATTTTGCATTACACAAATATAAAAAATAAACACTCCTGCTGTGCTCTTACAGTCACAGCATATTGAAAGAGTCCTCTGGGACCTGACTTTTCCCTCCCATAGTCATACTGCACAAGGTTAACTCAATAATATGAAGCTAACAACAATTCTGTAAATCTCCATCTAAACCATCACTACTTCAGAGGATCATCATACAACCATTATTTAATTATTTCCTACCTATACATCTACCGTGTTCTGTGTACACACTGTCTTGCCCTCTTTCCTTGAATCTTGTGAGCCAGGAATAATCACATGAACACCATGTCTTCAATGGTAATATAAACATTAACCATGTAATAGAAGGTATTATAGTAAAAAAAAAAGTGCTTAACTGGATGGGGAAAGGTTTTTGATAATCCCAGCCTGAGTACTGTGTGCAGTTCTGGTGTCCTCAACATAAAAAGGACATGGAACTGTTGGAACAAGTCCAGAGGGCCATGAGGATGATCAGGGGACTGGAGCACCTCCTGTATGAAGACAGGCTGAGAAAGCTGGGGCTGCTCAGCCTGGAGAAGAGAAGGCTGCGTGGAGACCTCATAGCAGCCTTCCAGTATCTGATTTTAGAGGGCCTATAAGGATGCTGGGGAAGGACTCTTCATTAGGGACTGTAGTGATAGGACAAGTGGTAAAGGGTTCAAACTTAAACAGGGTTTAAGTTTAGATTAGGTAGAGGGAAGAAGCTCTTTACTGTGAGGGTGGTCAGGCAGTGGAATGGGCTGTCCAAAGAAGTTGTGAATGCTCCATCCCTGGCACTGTTCCAGGCCGGGCTGGACAGAGCCTTGGGTAACATGGTCTAGTGTGAGGTGTCCCTGCCCATGGCAGAGGGTTGGAACTTGATGATCTTAAGGTCCTTTCCAACCCTAGCTATTCTATGATTCTATGATAATTGGCCAGAATGGCGCCTGCAGGCTGTCTTGTCTGGAGGATGGTCATCTCACCCCACTTCGTCCTTTTAAGGGCACTGGTATGTCCTCTAAGAACAGCTTGAGCTCTTATATGCTGTTGTCCTTTTGAAGATGCTCACTGCTTAGGTCAACACAGAAGTGGTTTAATGATCCTTATGTTAGTTTTGCACATTCTGATTGGTCCTGGCTTGTCCTAAAACTTAGGGTAAGTCAAGTTCTGCCTGTCTTGGGAGTTGTTAATTTTCACAAGTAACAACAAGGTCTGGCTGTCAATAGTTTTCTATGAAGGCAAATCAGCAGGAGCCTGGCAGTGGCTACCAGTTCACTACTTTGTGCTAGACTGGACTTGTACTGTGGGCTTATGAAAGCAGGGCAAGTGAGAAGCATCCTCAGTATTTGTAGCAGCACCTCAAACAGGTATGAGCAAGTCAACTGCCCCTCCCTATCTCTTTTTTTTCTGCAGCTGTGAGAATTCTTAGCCCTCAGGCTTAAACAGTTTTGTGCTGTAGGAAGTATAACAGAGTTGTATCCTTGCAGTGCTTTTGGGGAGGAAAAAGGCTTGTATTGTCATTCAAGTGCGCTGTACAAAATAGCAGAAGCTCTTAAGAATTTCATGCTTCAGACAGTGCCAAATTATGAAACGTATCATTTCCAATAATAATTTAACACTTTTCCCGTATCAAGAAGCTTGATTCTGCTCTGTTGCCTATCTATAGTGTATTGTGGGGATATTTAATTTTATTTTTAAGCTCTCAGAATTCTCTTATAAGGTCATTTTCCCATCCTCCGTCTACCAAGCAACAATTATTAAATAAGTAACTTGACAGGAGCATATACGTATGGAACTAAGTTATTTCTGTCTTGCTTTAATTCAACTAACATGATAATTGAATGTCAACTTATTGTCATTCAGACAGTAAAGGCCTACTCTGATTCAGCAGCAGATTTGTTTCCTTACACAATATTTTATTTTCTATATTGTTCCTGTTCTGGAAACTGAAAGTTGTCAGAAAAAAAACATAATTTCTATATATGCAGGGTGGGTCAGTTTAATTCATTCTTGTTCTCGTCAGCATGCTGTAGAAACCCCAAAACAAGATTACATTCATTTGTCTACAAATGGAAGTTGCTGGCATTGTTTTCCCACTGTGCTCCACAAATGCAAATTTACACAGCATAATACACACGTCCTGATTTAATTACATTTCCAAAGTGTACCCAGTAAGGTAGGTACAAGTTCCCTTAACACTGTTCAGGAAAGCATGCAGCAACATAGAAGACACTTTCCAAAAGTATGAAACTCTGTGGTGGTATGTAAGATACCATGTGAATTAGGCCAGCAGGGAAAATTAATTCCCTGGGCTTTCCCATTTCCCACAGCCTGGTACTCGCACCCTTTGCTCAGATTCCCTGGGCTGACCACATATGTGAGCTACCAGTGCTGTAGCAGACTACATCAAAGGCTAAAATCTTTTTATTAATAGTGATACACATCCTTAAACTGACTGCCCCAAAGTTCCATTTGGAGATATGTTATGGGTTATATATGGTTAGACACAAGCACTCACTAGATTTACCAGATTAAAACCACAGTAGAATATCTGCACTTCTGTTTTACGATGCCTACTTCTGGTCATATTTTGCTTTATGTAGTATAACTGCTGATCAGTTCTTGTCTTCCTGGATCATAAATTCTTTCAGGCAGGCTTTGTGCCTCGTGTGCTCTTCTGTGTGTTCAATAATATGAAGCTCATAATTGAGATAGATATATATATATATATATATATTACTTAAATAGACCTGTAATGCCTTAAGCCAAGTTTTTGCTCTGGTTAGTCATCTTTTCCCAATAAACTTCCTCTCAACTTGCTTGTGAAGGATTACCAACACATCACAGCACACTATGCAGCGAGACTCCTACCCCATTCCATGTGGCTTGCACTCTTCTGCCAGTCATCATCACAAGGCCTAAACAGGCACTGCAAACATCCTCAGTTTTGAATATCAATGCTAATGGAAGAAGGTACCAGTTCCCTTTGATACTAGAGTGTTGAAGACAGTGAGCTAAACTGCTCTTAGGAGAAAAAGAGACTTTCAGAATTCATGCCTCACTGTAGTCTGACAAAGCTTTGTGTCTCCTAGCTGACAAAGCACATTACAAAGAACCATGCTACTTCACCGGCATTGCCTAAGTAACTGGTGCAAGGATGAAAAAGAAGGGGAAGTTTTCAGTTTATCTTGTGACTGTCTCCTTAGAGCTGACACTTGCAAGCAAGTTATATTTGTCTTTTGCAAATGATGTGAAGGTGCCCACATTTGTTTTGATGGAAGTGTTCCATAACCACCCTTCAAAACAGTAGATGCAAAAACAGCAAATCAAAAAGCAACGTGACCGATTTTTGCCTTTTGGTCTCCACAGTGTTATTACCCTTGGGAGTGTCATTTTCACAGGCTACAGTTACAGGAATGGCATCTGATAAAATACAGTAGGCTGCAACCCAGAATTAAATTCCACATTCAGATTGTCATTCCTGGCCCTACATACCTCAGCTCATAGAGAAAACTTGTATTTTTTTCCTAGTGGGAGACATATCTCTAGTTTTAATCTTCCGATTTTGCAGGAAAGGCACCTAGAACTGCACACACTCACTAAAATATGGACAAAGATATTCCCACAGCAGTCAGAAAAAAAACTCCTCAGAATTGTTTAATGGATACTGAAATATGTTACCATTTGATTTTTAATCTAGGTACACACAGTAACGGAAAGAGGCCCAGGGCTAGCTATATGGCTCAGCAGTCTCTTTGACTGTAGAGCATGAGAAAGACACTGATGACATATTATAGGCTTAGGGGAAAGATTTCAGTCTTTCTGGCATGCAGGGGAAAGATCACAGGCCAAATTCAGCTCTAGCACAAACAGTGAGACTCAACAGAGATCACTGGAAATTGCAGCCATTTGCGCCAGGCCTAAACTTGACCTTACAGGCTTGATCCTTGCAGCTTACAGGAGCAGGATGGTACATTTTATCAGAAGCATGTTGGGTGAAAGTTGGGTACAAAACAAATGACATTAAATGTAAGATTTATGTGGTGATTGTTTGTACTTGCTGGTAGTGAGTCTGAAAGGAGCATAACGGGCCTAAATCCAGTTTTGTATGCAAACAATTTAAAGTCAGGTTTCAACTTGAGCTCAAATGTATGGACAAAGGATGGGAAAGAAGAATGAGTAGAAAATTAACACTATTATTTATGCATGTTGCTATGGCAGTACTTGGAGTCCAGGGTTCTTTTGGTCCAGCTCCTTCCAAGTACAACAAGGTGAAGTGCAGATAAAGTCAACATTCAACTTGGCAGCCATGTGCAGTATTTACCTAGATGCTGCATCTACTGTATGTAGCAAACAGATATTAGAAATTCCCCCTGGGCAGGGGGCATCTGATGGACTCATGATTTCAGTGCTTATGGGAGGCTGCAGGAAAACCCTGGTGGACTGGACAAGAGGCCAGTAGAATATAGCCTGCATTAGCCTATACAGAGTAAGATGCAGAGCTCCTGTAGTGACCTACATTACTTTATATTTTTGTGGCAGATGGGAAGGTTTCCCCCCCGACTGTGGTCGTGCCCAGCTCAGTTCTGGATGGGAGAGGGAGGTGCCAGATTCCAAAAGTCCTGCAGCAAAAATACATTGCAATCAGGGTATCTGACACTGCCCCCTTCTCAAGTCAGTGCAAATTAAGGGGTTCAAGGTCTGGTCCTGTGGAGTGAGGGTAATATCCTTGCTCTGAGACAACTCAGGACACATAGAATCACAGAATCATAGAATGGTTAGGGTTGGAAAGGACCTTAAGATCATCTGGTTCCAACCCCTCTGTCCCTTTGTTGCCCTCCTCTGAACTTGCTCCAATGCTTCCATGTCCTTATGCTGAGGACATCAGAACTTCACACAGCACTCCAAGTGGGGACTCACAAGAGAAGAGGGGCAAAGGCCAGCTGCTGGAAGAGGAAGACACCAGGGTGAGAATCAGTTGTTTTGAACTCCTGATGAACTCATCTGGAGCTTCAAAGGGTAGCGATACAATTTCAGTATGGTAATTTGTCCAGAAAAGCACTGGCTCTCCCAGACAAGCCTATGGTGCAACAGTGGTAAAAGAGACTCTGACAGTGCAGAGCTGGGAGGGGAGGTATAAGGTTGCTGTCTGTTGTGTCTATTCCCAAATCCATTTTGTTTGTAATTCACTTCAGCAGTGTGCACACACAAATGTGCCTTAGCTTCCTATTCTCATTTAGAAAAATAAAACAAAGCTAAATTTAAACCTTGTGTGGTTGTTTACCTACTAAACTGAAGGTACATTCTCATCCACTTACAAATGTGTTAAAGTTACTCCTTTTGCTTCATTAACATGGAGGTAATAATTAAAAAAATACTGTCCTTTTTGAAGGAGGGACAATAAAGAGACAGACAAACATCTATGTGAGCATATGAGCATCCATAAGAGTGAAAAAAACTGTCAATTTATGTTTTCAAAATGCTACTGACAAACTTGACCTGACGGTCTGTGTACCCTCTGGAGCTATCCTTGACCTGAGGAAGAATAACCCCAGGCACCGGTACAGGCTGGGGGCTGACCTGTTGCAAAGTAGTACTGCAGAGAGGGACCAGGAGGTCCTGGCGGACACCAAGTTGTCCATGAGCCAGCAGTGTGCCCTTGTGGCAAAGAAGGCCAATGGTGTACTGGGCTTCATTAGGAAGAGCACTACCAGCAGGTTGAGGGAGGTGATCCTCCCTCTCTACTCAGCCCTGGTGAGGCTGAGGGAGCTGGGCCTGCTCAGCCTGAAGAAAAGACTCGGGGCAGGGCTCTGATCAATGTGTTCAAGTATCTGAAGGGAGGGTGTCAACAGGATGGGTCCAGACTCTTCTTGGTGGTGCCAGGCGACTGGACCAGAGGCAACAGATTAAAATGAAGTTCCACTTGAACGTGAGGAAGAAATCCTTTACTGTGAGGGTGATGAGCACTGGAACAGGTTGCCCAGAGAAGTGTTGGCGTCTCCTTCCTTGGAGATATTCAAGAGTCATCTGGACTCAGTCCTCAGAATTGTGCTTTAAGTCACCCTGCCTGAGAAGGGAGGTTGGCCTAGATGACCCCCACTGGTCCTTTCCAACCTCAAACATTCTGTGATTTCAGCAGCCACAATGCAGTGCCTGATTTGTCTGATGTCCTGACACCAGGCACAACACACACATGGCCAAACAATAGGAACACGATGCCTCTTCCATCCTTGGGAAGAGCTCATTTGTCATGGCGAATGACAGGACAACAACACAGCATAGCATCCAGGAAGGGAGAAGGGGCTAGGTTAGGTGTCCCCATTGTACAGGCAGGGCCAAGGCCTCATGAAACACTGATCTGGGATCCACTTACATTTGACTTTTGATGTCTCGGGTCATGAGAGAAGCTTTGGAGACAAAAAGTGTTGGCCAACATTACTTGTAAACCCCCCCTCCTGATCTACCTGATACATCCCAGCAATGGATAATGTGCTGCTCCCTTCTAAAACTTTCCTCTGATCGAAAGAGAAACTTACAAACAAATCAGTTTGGGTTATTTTTACTGACCAAAATAGAAACCCACGAGAGCTTGTGGGTTATAGCAAAAATGGTAAGCGCATCACAAATGTTGACACTAATGCACGTAGCCTTCAATTTACTTAAATATTGGTAACATACAATCCAAGTTCCATCAGATGTTAAAGAATAAACTTCAGCTTTTATCTAGCGGGTCTTTGAGCACCAATGAGGAGTAAATGATTTGATTTTGTGAGCTCCGAGGATTTGTCAGCTGCCTCATAAGTATCATTCTGGCTCTTCATATTCCTGCTGCTTCTAATTTAGCAGGACAGGCGCATAATTGAAGCAAATTAACTATTTACACTTGCCACTTCTACCAGGGGAAGAGGACACATCAGCAGGAAAGAATGAGTGGGAAATTAAATTCTTCCCACTTGTGTCAGATCTGCCCTTATATAAACACATTAACAGTAATTTCATGAGGCGTCAAACATAGGAATAAATACTGAGGGATAAAATAATGAGGTGTTGTTATTGAGCTGAACTCTTGCAGCTAATATTACTGTGTATGAATTATGCAGCCTGAAAGAAGGCATATGTTACAGCACTCAGTCATTTCACCTGCTTTTTTTAATTGTCAAGTTTTGGTTTCCCTAGATGAATCCATCCTTCTTCCAGCTGTAAGCCCAGTACAACATTTAAGTAAACACACAGAAATGCATACACACTCATATACATGCATGCACACTAAGTTGTTCATATGAGGCCAAATTCATTCGTGCTAGAATTCCAGTTAAGTCACTGAAGTTACACAAAAGATTAATTTTGTTGAATGTTCAGTAGACATTCAATGCCTTTTTTAGAATAATAGCACGTTTATTAAGGTCTTTGGCTGAAGTTTTAAAGTTACACTAATGTAAACAAGAACATTTTGTTTGTAATTTGCCACATCTATAACAGCTTTACTAGGACTCCAATTAGAAACTTAAGGTTCATTTAGTACACACACATCTGGTACTGATTTAAAATTACTTTCCTTTTTCATCTAAGGACAGAAAGTGACCTAAGTAGCCTTTTTACCCAATTCCAACCAGTGTTCGCTCTGAAAACCACAGACTTGACCACTTAGCATGCTGAGCCCTCTTTCCTGGGGGCTATTTTTCTCCCCTTTCCAGGAAAAATGTGTGCAAAGGGCAAAGATGTATATATGTAAGCTATAAAACTGGGATGTACAGAAGTACAATACTGACTAAGGAGAAAGCAGTGTTTGTGATTGTGAGAGAGGAATGAGAAAAGCCATTGAAAATATCCCTGTGCTCCAGCTACAGGACTGAGGAGAATCTAATTCAACATACTACTGCTACAGCTGCTTTCCATTCACAGGTTTCATAATCTGAACAGTTTTATCATGTGCAATTATTGTACCCAATTCAGAATTTGGGAAGAAACTATGACAACTAAAGTCCCTGTAACCTCTAGATGCCTCTGTGTAGATAGGCTTGGACAAACAAACACAGGCACACACCAGCATTGTTTGCAAATGGCCCTTGTACACTCAGAAATAAATGGGAACAGTTATAGCATATGACCAAAAAATGCAAATATCTTAATTTGGTAAAATGAGAGTGGAAGTACTCGTATCTGCTTTAATCTAATAAATTGCAATATTATCATGCTAAGAGAATCAGTCTCATTTATTTTAAGTATAACTATCCCGTAACTTCAGCAAGGCACCCACCATTATCTAGTTCATAATAACATTTCTTTTACTGTCATTCAAATCCTGTTTTCTCAAACAACATTTTTGTAGTTTCCTCACAGTTTGAAAAACATATGTGGCTTTTGCACAAACCCTTTCAAGCTACAGTCTAATATGTCAGGTTATCAAAACTTTGTTACAAAGGCTTGGCCATACATATACTGTCCTAGGTTGCTACTGTTCTGAATTTCAATACCTTTATATATATTCTGTGCTCAATCTTCAGGAATAAACAAGAAGAATTCTATGCATTTCAGAAAAAACTGGATCAGGTTGTAGGAACAAAGATTTCATTTTGGCATGAAAATATGAAGTTATTATTCTTTCTCAATAGCAGCATTATGTTCTACTTTCTGATTCATTTGTATTTACTATTTAAATAGCAAAAGGAGTTCCAATTCAGCAAACATAATTTGGAAACATAATTCTCTTTAGGTTCCAGAATAAGTATTTGCTCCCAAAACAAAAGCCAGAAGCTTTACGATAATTGAATCCTTCTCAGCAAGTACAATTCATCAATAAAGTATTCCTCTAATGATATTATTTTTTTACTTCACTATTTTTGAATTTCTGAAGCTTCTTCAATGCCCAATTCCAAATGCTACAGTAATAACTTGTATTTTTAGAGACCGATTTTCCTTCCAGAGACATAGGTTTCATCACAGTCACTAATGCTCTGGATCTGAAAAATTAGGCCCTTAAAATACAGACTATCTAGTGAGTTAAGATGTCTTGCAATCATTCCTTTGTACTATTAGATCTTGAATGGAATAAAGAATTAGTTTAAATTTACTCTAGAAAATAGCATTGCTTTTTTTTTTTTTTCTTTTTCTTTTTTTAAATAGGGACTACCTTTTATTCGTTTCGTACGGTGCTAGATTAGAAAGGGCCTGGGCCTGGAGTTTTAACAATGTGCTTAATAGATGATAATGAATAGGCAAAATGAGTCAAAGAGCAACAAAGATACGCTAACCCAAATTCCTGGAATAATTGGCTTAAAAATCTAGTTGCAGCCATTTTTTCAAGCATATGTCATGAAGATTCCATAACATCATTTTCCTGTGTTCTAACTTAAGAACAACAGAGATAGATACAGAAAATAAATTTTGTTCTGCTGTTCTAGTGTAGGACTTATTCAATTATTGCTTTCAACCATGAATAGGAAATCCAAGTTACAGCTGCAAATTAAGGGGTTTATGAACTTTTCTTAAGCAGAATTCTGTGCAAAGACTTCAATTTTCTGCTGGTACTACTAACATGACAAGCTCAAAGGAAATGTGTGTTTTATAGTCATTTCGGTTTATCACCATCTTCAACTGTTATTCATGAAATAAAGTTTTCATTGTTGTAAGTGGAGTAAATATTATGGAAGGAAAAACTGCACCACTGTAACAGCCACAAATGAAGGGTCACTAAGGGAAATGGTGGAGAAAACCAAGCACAAGATCTGCTAAGTAAATAAGTTTTGCTTGGTGTCATCACTAGAGAGCTATAAGATTAGGTATAGAGATAGGCTCTTGAGCAGTCAAGGTCTCTGCCTTTCACCATTTCAGGAAAATCTCACAGGCAAGCAAGGTGTCTAAGATGCAGATCCAGCTACTTGAAGCACTCCTGAGGTGTGTGTTTGGATGCCCAGATTTCAAGATGGGGAGTGATTCAGTGATTCTAGGCAAGAATCTTTCTTTGCCTACAGGAAAAGAAAGTGGTAGGACTAAGCCAGATACCAGTCTACAGTTTTTCACTTGGCTTTGGTCAGAGGTCCTGGCCAAACACAGGAGGGGCAGAAGGCTTCTTGCATGTTTGGGCAGTCTGCTGAGCAGATTCTGGTGTGACTCAGCACTGTCTCCTGCCAGCTGGCCGGCACATGGGACAAGGAGGAATGGCATCCAAACCTCTTGCTTGTGAACTTAACCAAAAGCATAGTCTGTATTTTTTTGAGTGACTTTTTGTGACATCATCATGATCCAAAAAAATAATGTTTGGCTATGACAGAACTGCTGTCATAGGTCTGGGAAGGACTGGGAAGGTCTAAACAGTCTGTCAGATCAAGGACGTAATCTTGGCCTTTGCTGGACAAATTATAAAGGGAGAAGAGACAATAGAAAATAACCTTAATGTGCCAGGTGAAGGAACTTCTCTGGTTCCTGCATTCAGAAAGTAACCCTTCCTCCAGCTAAACCTTCCAAACACTGGCCTTATTCAATGGTGGATACTAGCTACAATAAGCTTGCTTTTTTTTTTTTTCTTTCCAGTTAGCCATCAAGTGCCAAATCTTGATTCTTATTACACTGTTATCTTTAACAGGGATCTAGATGTACCTCCAGCATCTAGTTATTGGCAAAGTCAACTTTTTTTTTCAAGTCCAAATGATTTTACCTACTAAAAAAATTGTAACAAAATTTTCCATTGAATTCTTGTCCTTATTAACTATAATTCTGTAATAATAATATGCTCAGTGTGAATGAGACACAGTTTTGCCCCAGTACAGTTTTCTTCTCTCTGTGCTGACATCAACCCCCATATATGTCTCCTGCAGCCAACAGAACTCTCACTCAGCACGTTCTTCCCCTCCGTATCTGTTTCTTTCTTTAAGTTTCTATTTCTTTATCTACCCAATCCATTCTGCTGCCAGTTAGTAAAAATGAAACCAGTAACAACAAAAAAGCAATGGTATGCTACAGAGAGGATGAATGGAATTTGCCAACTGTATTCACATGAGTCTTACATTAGGCCAGTTTTATGTAGCATCTGACTGGCTCAGAAGGATTTCTGCAAAGGTTGAGATCCAGCTCTGCTGACCTCATTGCAGATCCAAGGCTTTTCCGTAAAAGATGAAAGTAACTATGGGATGTGATTTCCATAGCCCACATGTATGCTGGATGATACCCCAGAACACTGTTGATTTACCAGGGTCCGCCCTAGGTCTCTTTGGGTCAACACATCTCTGATTCCTTTCATAAAAGCTGTGTGGGTCAGGAGAAGATGTGAGACCAGCTCCCCTTCTGGCACTGTGGCAGTGAAGCACCTACAGCTGGGAGCTCCCAGTTGTCAGGTCCCACTGCAGAGATACAGTTCTGGCAGCAAGGTTCTCTTACACCACACTGTCACAGACAAGGCAATACTGTCATAAAATCTGAGGTTCACCAATTCTGGCATTAAACAATTCTAAATATAATCCTAAAGCTTGTGTTATATCCTGAAATGAAAAAAAAACCCCAAACAACCCCAAAACCCTCTTTAGTGATTTCATACAGAAGAAATGGAATTATACTCTCCTTATCTCAGGCTCTTTAAATCATTTTCCTTCAAGGGCATATATTCAAGCCTGATCCTGGCAAACAAAAGAAGCTACCTGCAGTGCTTAGATGACCCTGATAACACTTCCCTGAAACAAAGCCTCTGAGCTACAGCACATTTTGTACCTGTTTTTGTTCTTCTCCTAAGCCGTCCCACATTGAAGCTACAATTTTAGAGACTTCACCAAAAGTAGCATTGGGGTTTTGGCCCTTGATGGCTGCTTGAGTGTCTCGAAAGAATAATGCATAGGCAGACACAGGCTTCTGTGGCTCATTTGGATCCTTCTTCTTCTTCTTTTTGGGAGTTTTGGGTTTCTTTCCCATATCTGAAGCAGGTCTTTTCTCTCCACCATTGACCTGGAACATAAAATTAGAAAAGTACTATTAAAAAAGCCAATTTAATTCAGCCCATCTATCGATCTATTGTTAGGTCTTCTATGATAAAAAGGTCTTCCATTTTGCATGCAAAAATGGAATTTTAGTTGCCATCTTTGACAATCCAATTGTTGACACAGTCTACTTTCATCACATGTATAAAATGCCTTGAAAGTATTTCAGATTATGTATTTTTTTCCCCTCAAAGTGCTTTGTATTTAGCTTTCATACAATTGCTATAATCCTATTTATGGTTCATCTGGTCATCTTTTCACCTTTTCTAAGTTTCATTGCTAATGGCTATAACACGCATCTAATGAGTGAAATTAAATTAGTTTCATTACAGCCTGACCACCAGTTCAACAACATGAACCACCTACATACAGGGAGAACACTGTCATTTCTACCTTTTTTTTTTTAATCCTTACCGTTTCCCAGAACTATCCCAGGCTACTGTTCAAATTAATTTCTATTGTAACTAGCGGTACAACTTCCAGGGAATTTGAAGAGAATCTTGATTGTGAGTAAAACATTTGAAGTTACTGACATCCCCCTACATGCCTTCTAATTAAAATCTGAAGAAACAAAGCATTACCAGTACAGACAGTTTAGAACCCTTTTTAGAACCAGTTCTGACCCGCTTAGATTTAGCTGCACAGTTTTTTCCTCTGCTCATGTAAAAGCAAGCATGAAAGAGGAATGGTATACGAAGAAAAGAGTATGTGCATTATTTGTGTACTACCTGAAAAAAAAACCCTGCACATGAGCATTTTTGCAACTATTAAACACAACTACACATTGCCATTGAATAGCTCAGAGACCCTAATCACCAAAGCACCTACATGACTTAGAAGTATATAAAGGGACACAGTCCTGATTCTTCAACAGATTTGGTACTTCATAGTGAAGCACCTCCTCTTGGTATGATCACTTAATTCATTATATCTGTAGCAATGATGTGTGATTATACCAGAGGGTTCAAAGGTTTTTTCCCTTATTGGCATGGCCAGAGTCCTGCCCATCATAAGCATTTTGAAGTATGAGAAGATCAAGAGCATAAAAGGTTTGACACTAGGCTAAGGCACAGCTTTTATCACATCCTTTATTATTATTTTTTAATAATGCATATCAAGTGACACAGGAGAACACAGGTGTTCAAATCACTGCAACTGCATGAGGAAAATGACTAGAAATTCTCATTTTGAGCAAAAAACTTCTTTATTTTTCTATGTACATTCCTGTGTGGTATCCAACAGTGCCAGGTGATGACAGTGAACAGCCTGGATCTCTGTGGCTTACTAAGCACAGCAACAAAGTGATGACCATGATCAGAAAATGAAGTTGCTTGTTTCCCAAGCATTATGCTATAATAAATGCATATTTAATACAAGGTTAATGGACAGGGAGCTTATTGGAAGCATTTGGAAAATATGGAAAAATAAAAGCAGTGTGCTACCCATTACTAAGTTATCCAACTTTAAGTCTCACTAATACTTCATTCTATGGGATACACAAGACTAGTAACGCTCCCTAATTAATTAATTAATTAGCTAATTTGGCAATATCTGTCCAAAGTCTTTGTACAATTGTACGCAAACTCCATCAGCAAGGAGGCTTGACAATAATTTGGGCTACAGTTAAAGTTTTACCTCCATTATTTGCTAAAGTTCTCCTCTTTTCAGAGTATTTTTGGACTAATGAGATTTAAAAGTTTCCTGTGTATTAAAATATTACATTACTTAAACTACCCTTAAGCTAGGTGATATGCTGCAAAAACTTGTATAAGACATCTTCTGGTAAACTGTTCTGAAAAAAGCTCTAAAATCTTATTCTCCAACCTGAATTATCAAGAGACTTCAAAACCCTACTGTTAAAAGAGAGTACTCACAAGGGAAATTGTGTTTGTCTTATATGAAAATAACAAAATAAAAAGAATACCAGAATTCCAGTACTAATAACTTTACAAATGGCTGAGATGATGGCCTACCTTATGCTCCCATCAGTCTATCAGCTTCATAGACTCCACTTCTAACCACCAAAGCAGAGACAGATGGGAAGTAAAATAAAAAAACATATATATTTTGCTAGGCATAGACTTGTGCCTCAAAATCCCTGGAGGTGTAGTTAGCTCATGGTAATCCACCTACTGTCATGTCTTATTGCTTAATTATGGTGATGTATTTAACTTATTTATCACAAGAAAGCAATAATCTTTCACTTTAAAAAAGTGTACATTAACCATGTTGCACACATAATAGATCACAAAAACATCTACTGTAGGATTTAAAACTATCAAGTAAGGCACATCGTTGATATCTAAATGTCCCTTGAGAAGCTGGAAAATGTCTATAAGCATATTTAAAATAAACTGCAATAGTACCAAAGCCTTTAATGGAGCTAGGAGAGCTGTTTTATGCACACTATCTTGCAGTAATCGCTGTAGTTTAAAATAGATTTTAATCAAGCACCATCTGCATAATAGGCTGAACAGACAACACAGAATTCTACTTATAACTGTTATCATATAAAGTAAATATTGTAAAACCTCTACCACACAAAAAGAATATGCTGCAGCAGTTCTTCAGTAATCGTGTTTCTGTTAGTTAATTTTTGCTGCTTGCAGTCCTTTCACTATCTTCCCTCTAAAATGCGTTATTTGAAATTCTCTCATAAGTGATATTCAAATGAGCATGGAAGAAAACCTTGTTCCCCATCTATGAAGAAATACATATTTGCAAACCAGTAATGCTTTCAGCAGCTCACAATTATGCTTGGCAATAACTGAAAACATGTTTAATGATCCAACAGTATGAATTATGGCAAGAATTACATAAATGTAATATTCCAATATTGAGGTGGTCAGAATAAAGCAAGTGGCAAGTGACCACTTGGTTTAGAATATTTTTATAGTTGCTTAGAACTTGATTTTTAAGTTCTTCTTTTTTTCTTTTTCTAGCCATAGTCCCACATATTAGATTTAGAAGAATCAAGGAGACTTGGAGATGTACACTTGCAGACACAATATCCTTGGTCTGAGACTACATTTTATATTTAATCATAGAATCACTGAATCATAGAATCATAGAATCGTTAGGATTAGAAAGGACCTTAAGATCATCTAGTTCCAAACCCCCTGCCATGGGCAGGGATGCCTCACACTAGACCCTGTAGCCTAAGGCCCTGTCCAACCTGGTCTTGAACACTGCCAGGGATGGAGCATTCACAGCTTCTCTGGGAAACCTGTTCCAGTGCTTCACCAGCCTCACAGTAAAGAACCTCCTTATATCTAACCTGAATTTCCCCTGTTTAAACCCATTCCCCCTTGTCCCATTTTTAAAGTCCTTGACGAAGAGTCCCTCTAAGCATTCTTGTAGGCCCCCTTCAGATACTGGAAAGCTGTTATGAGGTCTCCACGCAGCCTTCTCTTTTCCAGGATGAACAGACCAAATTTTCACAGCCAGAGGTGCTCCAGTCCCCTGATCAACCTCATGGCCCTCTTCAGGACTTGCTCCAACAGTTCCATGTCCTTTTTATGTTGAAGACATGATAACTGCATACAGTGCTCCAAGTGAGGTCTCATGAGAGCAGAGCAGAGGGGCAGGATCACCTCCTTCAACCTGCTGGTCACGCTCCTTTTGATGCAGCCTAGGATACAGTTGGCTTTCTGGGCTGTGAGCGCACACTGGGCTGTGAGCGCCGGCTCATGCAAAGTTTCTCATAAACCAACACCCCCAAGTCCTTCTCTGCAGGGCTGCTCTGAATCCCTTCTCTGCCCAACCTGTAGCTGTGCCTGGGATTGCTCTGACTCAGGTGTAGGACCTTGCACTTGGCATGGTTAAACTCCATAAGGTTGGCACCAGCCCACCTCACAAGTGTGTCAAGGTCCCTCTGGATGGCATTCCTTCCCTCCAGCGTATCAACAGCACCACATAGCTTGGTGTCATCGGCAAACTTGCTGAGGGCGCACTCAATCCCACTGTCCATGTCACTGACAAAGATGTTGAACAGGATCAGACCCAATACCAACCCTTCAGAGGCACCACTTGTTACGGGTCTCCATTTGGGCATCAAGCTGTTGATCACAACTCTCTGTCCAAAATTCTGCATGCGCCCATACAGCCAGCTCTTTATCCACCAAGCAGTTCATCCATCAAATTTATGTCTTTTCATGATTTTGCTAGGCACAGAGGTGAGACTGACTGGTCTATAGTTCCCTGGGTCTTCTATTTCCCCCTTCTTGAAAATGGGGGTTATAGTTCCCTTTTTCCAGTTGTCAGGAACTTCACCTGACTACTGTGAATTTTCAAATATCTATGATTTCAATGGACCTAGTAGCTTTCTGACTCTACATACATAGTCTTATAATTATGCTGCTGTTGTCACTGATCTTATGGTCAAGCATCATCAGCTGTCTTGCCTTAAAGCAAAAGTGTGTAGGGCAACTGCACCCTCTATAATGCAGCTCATTTCCCTTTTTTGTTCGAGGGAATATATGATGTTTAAAGTCAAAAAAGCCTATAAGTAAGAGCCTTTATGAGAATAAGTATTGCCAAAAAATATTCAGCAGTTGCTGCTATTAGTTCTATGTATGTTGGATAAGGCTTACAACAATTTGAATATTTATCATAGACTGATCATTCAAGAAAGGCAGTATGTGAACAATTACATCAGTTTGTAAAGTTTCCTTATTACTGGCATTTGGAATATGTATGTTAAGCTGAAATGGTCATTCCCTGCATGCACGGAAATCAGTGATTCACTCAGCATACAATTATATGATCTAGTCAAAATGTATATAACATATATATTTTCATACTTTCTGTCATTCTCTTTCTATAAATTCTGGCAAACATGACCAGTACACTGAGATTTCTGTATTCTTTTATCTCAATAGAAAAAGGTACAGTTGTTAGGGATGTCTCTATCGAATCAAAGGGCCATTGTCTTCTCTTTCACATGTAAGGCTGGGCATTTGGCTGGTATAAACTAAGGGAGGTTATATGACACTGAGGTGATTTTCCATTTGAAAATGTACTTTTTTTGATCAATGCTGGTACATAGGCAAACTTCTTCTCCTGCCGGTTAAATAGGGAGAATGTCACTGTTGCTATTAACAATATAGTGAATTCAGAGGGAGTTGTTTTTGCACAGTCCTCATGGCAGGAACATCGAATCATTTGGTTGGAAAAGTCCTTTAAGATCAGTAAATCCAACCATCCACCTAATGTGCCAAGTCCACCACTAAACCATGTCCCTAAGTTACACATCTAAGCATTTTTTAAATACCTCCAGGAATCAGGACTACAACACTTTGCTGGGCAGCCTGGCATCTGGCATCTTAAAACACCAGTCCCACATTTACTTTTACTGGTTTCATGAAGCTGCTCAAATGTGGCAAGATCCAGCAGCTGCGACACAACTACATCTCCTGAAGGAGATTCTCACAAAAGACAGAACAGACTCTCTTTCCTGTCCCCATCCAGTACCTTTTTTCAACTGGGATGATTTCTGGAGCGAGAACCCTCTCAGGCCCCTCCAAAGCAGCTATGAGAAAATGTAATACTGCTGTCGCTGGGGAGACAGCTTCTCCACAGAAAGCTGGTTTATTCTAAGCATCCATATCCATTCATATTCACTGGCAACTTCCAGAAAGAGCAACATTGACAGAAAGATACGCAGCAGAGGGGCTGAATTCATAAATTGTAACAATACACTAACTTCTTATGCTGATTATTCAATCCCTCTTGTCTTTTACAGAGGGAACTTTTATACAGGGAACACCAGAACCATTGCATCAGATCAGCCATGACAGTGCACTGCCCATCTCCAGCAGTGGACAACTTCAGATGTTTTCACAAAGACCTAAAAATCTCACAGAAGACAGGTATGGCAAAATCTGGCTCCAATCAAGTTTGCAGTTTAAACCCTACTAGTTGGAGACAAACTTAAGCCCTCTGTCAGCATTAACCGTTTTAACATACTTTAAAACTTTTCTGTTAGCAGAAATTATAATTATTGAATTTTAAGTTATCAACTTCAGTATACTGAATTTAATTTTGTGTTGGGCATTTTGCCTTCTCTTATCTTTCTGCTTAGACTGAGCATGAGAGAATTTTAAGGAATTTTCCAAAATGGCTTGTTAAAAAGTTGAACACTACATAAACTGGCTTTCACACAAAAAAAAAGGACCAAGTTTTACTTGGTCTGCAGTGCTTCGTATTTCTTTACTGAAAACATTAGCATCCAATGAGTACTGTCTACATGACACCACAACCCTACACTTTCGCTAGCATAAAGTTTTGCAGTGAAAAAGTACAAGAAAAATATGGGTGAAGTAACTGAAATATTTGATAGAAGCAGAAAGGATATATTCATTACTTGAATAGATGTTTTCTCCAGAAGTTTAGAACAACTTGCACATTCCCACCAACATATGTAAAAATACTAGCAAAGCAGTAGGAGCAGAAAATGAATTATTCTGAAAAAGTAAAGGCTGCCTGGAATTATTTTTACATAGCTGTATTCTGAAGTCTCCCTCAGTAAGGAAGTTCTCATTTAAAATGTATGAATTATTCAGTAATTTTTAAAACCTAAAGTTTCTGAAATCAGGGGAAAGACCTAAAATAAAACTTTTGAATCAGAATTTATTCAAAATGTGGTAGAACATATGTCTCCAATTACATGATTATTTTATAGCTTGAGGCATGAAAAACAATATAATTTGAAAACAAATCAGACTTACATTTCTTGACTGCATTATACCTCCTCAGTGACTCACAATGAGTTTTCATCACATTCCTCACAAGTCTGCAACTTTTCTCCACAAGACATGGACATGTACAAACCACAATATATGCTATGCTACATGACTGCTCTAACAGGACTATTTTGTAGTGACCATGAAATAGACCTGAAGAGGTTCTCAGTTTTGGCATGCTCTATTCCTGGTTTACGAAATGACTTTGTGCTAAGACTTTTTGAGTCTCAGCTTTTGTGTCTGCATAATTAAAATAATATATTTGTGCATTTTTTAAGGTTTTCAGGATTTGGGAAGGTGTGAGAGGTTTTTGCACACAAAATCTGCTATATAATTTTACATTTATATTTTAAAGAAATTTATTATTTAAATTACTATTATCACTTCATGCCTGTACTGCCGCTAAAATGAAGCTCAAATATGCCATGAAGTAGTGTTGGCACCTCCCAGAGTATAAATGCACAATGGGTCTTCAAGATTTCGAAGGTAAGATTTTTAAAGTTTGCAGAGGATCTTTCTTTCTGTTTGCTATGATGTTCTGGTCAGTCATGCTGTGACCAAGTAGAAAAGACTAGCATGTTGTACAGACTGTTCATACTTTTTATGGCAGTAACTTGATCTTTTAACTGGGAAAAAAAGTCCCTTCTATGCAAGTGAGAAAACTCAACCGTTATTTTTAAGTCCTAAAGGAATGGCTATCCTTTAGGTGTTTTATAGGATTCCAATTTGCTTTCAAGAAGGTGAATGATGTCACTTACTTAAGCTGCCTGAAGAATTGACTGGAAATTATAAGTTTTGTAATAATAACCCATTATTCACTTCAGTCAACCACCAACAATGTATAAAGTATCACCTTGATAACTGGCCATATGATTAATTTAGCAAGTCCTAAAAATATCCATAATTTATATAGTATTCCTAGCATCTAAGCCTACCTTAGAGCTATCTTCTCCTTCATCTTCATGGACTGAACTGGATGGTGAAGGAGTTGCAGATTTGCTTCCAGGTGGAGAAGGCGAGTTGTGAGGAACATTGTTTCCACCCATATTCAAACCAAGCTGTGCACTGAGCTGGGACTGGTTAATAGTAGTCAGCTGCCCGTGCTGCATCATTCCTGGCTGCCTAATATCTGCAGGTTGAACCCTTGGCCTCATGGTTGCCATCTGAGGATGGGAACTATACTGGGCTCCTTCTGTATTCCGTAAATCTTGCATCTACAAGAGGAAAAAAACTGTATTAAGCATATCACTAATAAAGTGTTCTGTTCCTTTAGACCTCAATTGGCCTGATTGGCTATATAAGGCTTAAAACAAATTACAAGTACTTAAATAAACACGTAAATACTGAAAATAAACAGAGTAAGGATATGATTGACATTTGCATAACAGTGATGGTTATAAACTACTCAGGTTCTAGTCTGAGACCACGGGAATAGCAAAAAGAAAAAAAAAAAAAGCTTGTTTCTTTATAGGGGAACAAAAGGGCACTGCTTCCTGTAGCTGCTTGTATAGCATTTCAGAATGCTAACAAACAGGGACAGGTTTGTACTCTGAAGTTCAGAACCAGATCAGAACATGCATATCCTCAAAACTGAAGGTAATTTCCAGGTCTAACTTTTCTTGTTAGGATTTCTGTGAGCTATGGATCTGGGAGCTGCAGTTTTGAGATCCAAATCCATTTTGCCTGGTGCTGCTCAATGAGGTACTGGAATTTTCAGGATTCAGGTGACTGACAAGAAGGATGCATTGACAGACTGATTAAATGATTTCTAAGTTGATTTGCTGCTAAGACATATATGAACAGAAAGCTCAGAAATCGTGGGATTGACAAATGAATCCATTGTGCTATGTGGGTCACCGCTTCATAGCATTAACGAGACATACTATTTTAATGCAAGCAACAAATTCAGTCTTTGCAAGGATAAGAATTAAAAGCACTGGAGGATGAAACTCCTTTCTTGTCCAGAGGTCAAATGCACCATACATACATTACAGCTGATTGCCTGTAACATCTTTTCAGTATATTCATATGGAAACATGACGAATAGCAAACAGCATGAGGGAGAAGCTCAGATTTAAGCTAAAGGTGTTTGGTGGGTGATTTAAAATTGAAGTGTTGTTATGGTTTAAGCCTAGCTGGTAACTCAGAACCACACAGTCGCTTGCTCACACTCCCCCCAACTTCTTTCTCCCTCTGCTCCCAGAGGGATGGGACGGAGAATAGAAAGAATGTAACTCCCACGGGCTGAGATAAGAATAGTCCAGTAACTAAGGTATAACACAAATCACTACTGCTACCACCAGTAATAACAATCACGAGGGAAAAAACAAGGGAAGAGAATACAACCGCTCACCACTCGCCGACCGATACCCAGCCCAACCAGAGCAATGATCTAGCCCTTTTGGGTAACTGCCCCCAGTTTATATAGTGGGCATGACGTGCTGTGGTATGGAATACCCCTTTGGTTAGCTTGGGTCAGGTGTCCTGTCTCTGCTTCCTCCTGGCTTCCCCTCCACCTGGCAGAGCATGAGACTCACAAAGTCCTTGGGCAGAGTAAACATTACTGAGCAGCAACTAAAAACATCGGTGTTATCAGCACTGTTCCCAGGCTGAAAGTCAAAACCACAGCACTGCACCAGCTACTAAGAAGGAGAAAAATGACTGCTACTGCTGAACCTAGGACAAGTGTCAATTCAGAGCTGAAATGAAATAGATATAAATGTCTATCTGTGCAACAGACAAACATGCCTTGCATATCGAGTGGAATCTGACGGGAACTACCATTGTGTAAGTTCCATTATGATAAGGACATGTGTTAATGGTTCAATGTATTAAGATAACCACATTCTAGTGGCAGTCTTTGTTAGGCATGTCATCTGAATTGTCTAAAGATCATTCAGATTTTTTTTAAACTTTTTATAGTTTGTGACTTCTATAACCTATCTTGCTCTCATGCACACACTTCTATATATCACAGCCACCTCTGTAAGATACTTTTCAACTAGTAACACACAGAAAAGATAAACTTGTAACTTCACCTTTTCCCTTATTAATGATAGTGTAGAATTTATCAGTTTTAGGGAGATACTCTAAGAGCTTGGGAATTGATTTTTTAAAGCTTGCTTGTTGACAGTAAATCAAACTAATAATACCATTAGTTATGGCATACTTACCACTTTACATGTACATGTGTCTCTGAAAAGTATTTCAAATGGCTTCTGACAACATGACAACACATTTATACTTGTATTTATATTGCTTTAGAAATTAATAGCTTTTGGTAAAAAAGGGTTATTGATACAAACATGTTCAAGTTCACTTACTGGCTACCAAAGCACTGTAGGAGAGGAGCAGAGACAGTGCAGTGTATGAAGTCAATTGAAGGCTGAAATTTGAATCCTAGCAAACACTTGTATTTTTAAAGATTGCTACTGACTTTTTGTTCCCTTCTCTCCAGTATCAGCTCCCCTCCTTGCAAACATATTAGCCTTGAAAGCTATCATTATCTCTGCCTCTAGCAGACAACCTGTATCAAGCCAGTTGTGCCCATGAAGCTCTAACTGCTGTTCAGCCATTTTGCTCTAGATCCAGCTGTTTGGGCTGGGCAGCAGCTGGAGAATGGGGACCAGGAGTGCCCAGCCTATCCTGGAAACCCACTCAGCCCTTGGATGCTAGGGTCAGGGAGGCAAAACTCTCCAAAAGCCTTCCCTCCACCCTGTCTGCAGTGCTCCAGCCCCAGAGGGTGTGTGTGTGCCCTCCCTGGGGTGCCCACGACCCCGCAGGAGATGAGCCCATGCCGCTCCACTTGTGAACACCCCAAGTTTTCATGGGGCAGCATCTTGTGGTGTCAGAGTAGGGCTGCGAATAACCCCCCTCACAAAAGACTAGAAAAACAAGACTGCTCTTAAATAAGAGAACACATTATAAGGATTTGACGAGCCCTATAAAGGAAACAAGCACTATTTGAAACTCCTAACAACTCTTATTTTGAATGAAGTTGCTAAGTATCTATCTCTGAAAGCAGAGCAAAGGTTATAATTTTAATTATTTTTCCCCAAGTAAAATATAACACAATTGCTATTATTCAAATGATCTCTCCTTTATTAAAAAAATCTTCATATGAGATTCAAATATTATCAGATAGATACTGCAGGAAATTCTGTGCTGTCATCTTGAAACAACATATATTTTTAAGTCTCCGGTGTTGAGTATACACTGTGCTTTCAGATAAACAACTGGACGGTACTGGACATGCACCCTGTCGTGGTTTAAACCCAGCCAGCCAGCTTGTTCACTCACTCCCAGTGAGTGGTGCTGGGCTGGAAGCAGTCAAGGCCCACGTCTCCCCGCCTCCACCCCAGCCAGGGGCTCTCCTCTTCCCCGCTCCCGGAGGGATGGGGAGGAGAATCGAAAGAATGCAAATCCCACAGGTTGAGACAAGAACAGTCCAGCAACCAATGTACAACACAAATCACCACTGCTACCACCAACGACAACAATGAAAAGAGAAAATAACAAGGGAAGAGAATACGATACCACCGCCGAAAAAAGAGTCTGACCCAGAAGACCCCATGTCCTTCCGGGTAACTCCCAGTTACCCCCCCGGTCATGACGTGCTGTGGTATGGAATACGTCTTTGGTCAGTTTGGGTCAGGTGTCCTGTCTCTGCTTCCTCCCGGCTTCCCCTCCTCCCTGGCAGAGCATGAGCCTCACAAAGTCCTTGGTCAGGGTAAACATTACTTAGCAACAACTGAAAACATTGGTGTTAGCTCTGTTCCCAGGCTGAAAGTCAAAACACAATGCTCTACCAGCTTCCAGGAAGGAAAAAAATTGACTGCTACTGCTGAACCCAGGACACACCCATACAAAAAATGTGTGTGTGTGCATGTATATTTGTAAGAGAACCCTTCACTACTGAAATTCTGAGGACTGCAAATGATCTGGTGCAGTACAGAAAAGCCCCAGTATTTTTCTTTTCACATGAACTCAGCCTGTCTTCTAAATTTTAAAATCACAAAAATACCAGGCTACCTTTATGAAAGTGGGTGTAAACAGCAAGTTTGTTTACCAGTACATGTTCCTTTTTAGTTGCTAAGCCTTAAACCCTCACCTACCATACCTGCTTGCAGAGAACCTGCCAGGACAAGGCCATTGCATAGAACTGTGTAGCTCAGTAAGGAGGATCCATATCTGCAGATGAGGATTTATTCTCACCTCTCTGCTATGCAACACAGAGCCTGCCTTCCCCCAACCTTCCCCTTCCTAATGAAAAAGTGAGATTGTCTAAGAAAGTGGAAACTGCTCATTCCTTGAGTAAGAATGGGCAGCTAACTGCGTAACTGTGGAGAGCTGTGAGACAACACCATGAAACACATGTGAATATGAGCCTTCAGGGTTCCTAAAGTGTCAATAAACCAAAAACTTTCATCTTCCCTGTTGGGTTCAGGAATAGTCCTATCCATGACTGGGTCACTGCTGTGGCGTGACAGTACGTCCCTGTTTCAAACACCGTGACGACCTCCTCTCTCCAGGAACAGTGTCACTAATCAGATATACTCTCTGGCAACATCATATGCAGAGTACGACCAATTTATTTTAAATTACTTCAAAATCAGAAGCTTCCTATTCCTCGTTCCTCCAGATGGGAGCTTTACAAAACCCACCAATGTGTAGCTGTGCTGGAGCCATATTCCGTATGCAGAAGCAATATTGCGAACACACTTCTGCCGAATGCAAAGCTGAATACAAATCCTTCTGGGTGGCAGAATGCCAAATGGAAGAACAAAGTTAAAGAGTTTGAGTGATACACAGGATAAAGACAGTCTTAAAGTGATGCCTTCAATGGTCTCTCTGATGGGGTAATAATGATAATATCTTGCACTTTAATATCATTCTCCATCTGTCAGTTCCAGGATGTTTCACAACTTGTGTTATATTCAGCTTTAGAACATGCCTATTTTATTTTGGTTTGACTAATGGGGAAGCTATGATACATTTCTTTTCACTGCTATTTTTTTTTCCTGTTTGCATTTCGCTTATAAGCAGAAACTGAGCATCTACCCATTTAAGTGTTTGCAAGTTAAAAGAGATAGTAAAAGCCACTCATTCTGTGGTGTGTATCGATAACCCTTATTGGCACATGTTTAGTCCAAAACCAGAACAGGGCTGTCTGGCTGAAAACAAGCTCCTAGTGTCTATTACTCAAAGCTCCTAAGATACTAAGAATAAAACTAAAATGCTTAAAAAATAAGACCAACATTCTCCCCATCAGCTTAAAGCAAAACCGAAGCAAAGTATGCAATGCAAAATACAGTGATATCATCCCTGCACAGAAACATCTTACTGCAGGACAATGTGCGTACAGTATCCTAATCACAGAACCACAGAAATCAGTGCTAGAAGGGACCTCAAAAGGTTATTTAGTCCAACACTTTATCTCACAGCAGGATTACCTATACCTAAATAATTTCTGACAGATGTTTGTCTAACCTCTTCATAACCTCCCTAGGCAATTCTTGTGCTTAACTATCCTTACAGTGGAAAGGGCTTTTATTCTGTAATGTCTCACCTAAATCTCCTTTGCTGCAATTTAAACCTACTACTTTTTTGCTGTGCTCCCAGTGGACATGAGGAATGTTTTTCCCCTTCTTTACAGAAAAGTTGTACACACTGGAAGGCTATTATGAATTTCCTTTCAGTTTTTTCTTCTTTAGACTAAACAACTAAACCTGAAGATTGAAAGGTTTTGAGGGTTTTTTTTGCTGCACCTCTGATCATTATTCCTGCTGTCCTCTGGACTGTGTCCAATAACCTTCATCTTTCTTGAACTATTGTACCCACAAACACAGATATTCTTATCTGACATAACATTCAGAAAGAATCCTTCATCTCTCCCAGGATATAGCGTTAAAAAATCCAAATCCCTAATTATCTCTCTTTTTGATACAAGTTGGTTTAACCCATGCAAGATGCAGAAAGAGCAAAATTGCCAAACTCTCAACTAATGTCCCAGAAGGCATTTTTAGGAAGCAAATAACTTTTTTCTAAGAAGCGTTAGGCAGGCAGTTCCAAAAGGAACGTGCTGTTAGAAAAATAATTCCCACATTATTTTTCTTGTTATAATTAAGAACTGTGATGCAAAATCTCTGAAAAGCTGTGAAAGTCCAAATTGACCCTGTCTATATAAGCTAATTTAAATATTATCATTAAATGAAAGAAGAAACCCAGGTTGCTTTAAACAGACTGAATTAAATACTGCAGATCTAAGTATACTCAAAACCACTGAGGATTATACACTGGAGATGAAACATTAAGACATAAGGAGAAATACATACGGCTTCTCACTGAAGCAAGTGGAGATCACATACCTCACTACCCCAGGTAAATTTATATCAAGGCACAGCAGGCATTATTTCTGTAACAACCATCAGGTCTTATAATGATTTTTGCTTAGTTTTCTACTAGCTGAGAGCTCTTACTAACTATTTTGATGGACACCGTAGTAGTGGTTGACAGTTCTTTGCTTTTGTCTGAGCGGTCAAGGCAAATCAGAGAGCATCAATTTTTTACACTACACATACAGAAGCTGTTTCAATCAGTTAATAAAAAAAAATAAAATTGGGAGACAACCTCAGGGAGTCTGTCATGGTTTAAGCCCAGATGGTAGCTCAGAACCACGTAGCCACTCACTCACTCCCCCTATTTATTGCCCCCTGCTCCCGGAGGGATGAGGAGGAGAATCAAAGAATTTAACTCCCACAGGCTGAGATAAGAACACTCTGGTAACTCAGGTATAACACAAACCACTACTGCTACCACCAGTAATAATAATGATAAGGGAATCCTCCATCTCTGGCGGTGTTCAAGGCCAGGTTGGACGAAGCCTTGGGTTACGTGGTTTAGTGTGAGGTGTCCCTGCCCATGGCAGGGTGGTTGGAACTAAGTGATCTTAAGGTCCTTTCCAACCCTAACTATTCTATGAAATAACAAGGGGAGAGAATACAACCACTCACCACCCACTGACCGATACCCATGTGACCTGAGCAGCAATCTTGGCCTTCCAGGTACCTGCCCCCAGTTTATATATCGGGCATGATGTGCTGTGGTATGGAATACCTCTTTGGTCAGTTTGGGTCAGGTGTCCTGTCTCTGCTTCCTCCTGGCTTCCCCTCCTCCCTGGCAGAGCATGAGATTCAGGAAGTCCGTGATCAGAGTCAACATTACTTAGCAATAACTAAAACGTTATTGTGTTATCAGCACTGTTCCCAGACTGAAGTCGAAAACACAACACTGCACCAGCTACTAAGAAGAAGAAAAATGACTGCTACTGCTGAACCCAGGGCAGCAGGGTCTTAGATGAAATGTATGAAGATACCCAGACAGTCCTTACTTCTTCAGTGATGTCACTCACCTGAATCTCCATGTAAGCATCACAGACATTCTTTAGCAGACAGAAGGGGTGTCTTTTATTAGTCACTTATAGTCTTATTGATATTCCCAGGACAACTTATGCCACTGCCTGTGCCATATTGAGTCTGAATATTTGTCTGTTCCCAAATAATGCTAATTAAAATGCAGCACTAGCCCCAGTTGTGCCAAGCTCCTGAAAAGCTATGAGATTTGCTTAGAAATGTTACAGTTTTTATTTTAGATGTTTTAGCTGTTTTCTGCAATTAGCCAATGCACATCTGCAAGATGTTTCCCAGTGACACAGAGATGCTCATTAAAAAGAGAGTGAAAAAAAAAAAGAAAGAATTAATGAATTCCTACATAATCATTTGCCTCTCTAAGTCAAGGTTTCAAAAGAGGAGAAAAGATAACATTAAGTTGCCAGACAGGTTTGCAAGAGGTGATATACAGAGAAGGAATTGTGTTTGGGAGACCATAATCACTATTTATGATCAAACCAAACAGTTGCAAAACTGAAAAAACATTGTTTTTTTTTTTTTAATGAACCAAAATACAAGCCATATTCATCATACAGTCAGAGCTAAGTTTAAACTTAGAAGAGTAAAAATACAGAAATGTCCTTTTTAGACAGCTTTCATTAAGTTCATACTGATAATCAAGCAGTGATACCTCACAGTTATTCAATGCATGACTGGTTAGGGTCCCAGACTAATAGCAACTGAATCAAAAGCAAACCATGCAGTTTCATGTGTTGTATTCCATCATGGTGATGCTACTCAGTGAGATAACTTAAATCTTGAGATAACTTGAACATCTGCATTTGTGCACCAGAGAAAAACAAAAAGTGACCTCAATATTTAGAAGTCCAAAATCTGACAAGAAGCCAGGATTCACTAATTAGAGTGGATAAAACTCGTAACTGCTATGTATGTCCTGTCATGAACACATGACGATCAAACACAAAGATCCACATTCTATCAGATCTTTGTTTCTGTTCAGTTAAAGTAGAAATTAGATCTGTAACCCAGTCTTCTTTTAGCACATATATAAGAGAACGACTACTAAAGAAATATTTGTTATGAGAGCTAAGGTTACTGTAAAAGGACCACAGAGAACCATTCAAAACACATTAAAAGGAATAACTCAAAGCACAACAGAGGAAGGGATGTGTGTTTTTATCATCTCATTTTCATAATTCTCCTCTGTATCAGCTAACTGCATAATGAAAGACTAACTTTTAAAGTAAGTGGGTATTTGGGGAATATTTTAGTGGTTTACACAAGTGTAATTTATATACTATGACCAGTGCATTTGCAGGATAAAATGAAAGGACCATTCAAAATTTCTGTTGATTACGAAAAGTTTTTAAATTAAATGGCAGAAACCTCACACGTAAAAAGAACTCTAAACTAAAAAAAAAAACCTAACCACAAAAAAACCCTGAATTATTAAATTTACTACTCTAATCTTTTCAAAATCGTTCTGTTAAAAATTAAACCACTTCAGGTTGTTTTATAGAGTACTAGTTCTGTAAGTGATCTTAAGCTCCTTTAAAACAATTATATTCAAAATTTGACTGCAAAATTTTATAGCACGATCACATAATGACAAGAATGCAGTAATATAGTTTCTATATTTCTTGGTACGCAGTTAATTTGGTGACTATTAACATTCTTTTGTACTTTATGCGTTAATATCCTTTGAGTCGCACAGGGCCAAGGTCTCTAAACTAATCATAAAAAACTACTGACTGCTATTCACTCTAATATAATAACCCTTTATTTAAAACAACCTCCAATAAATTTCATTATAAGAAGTTATTAAAAGGGTTAAAAACCTATTAAATGTCAAAGAATTTGCCTGACTCAAACTTCTAATAAAGAAACAGAATAGGCTTTCTTTCTGAATTATTTAAATCTTTACTGACTGTGCACTGAACCATGAAATTAGAAAAGTGTTATTAGAAGTGTTCTCTGGTTTTTATAAAAGTTGTAGCATAGAATATATCAAACCACAGTCTTTAACCAGACTAGTTAAAGAAATAGGTTTTTAATCCTGAATACATGGTTTTCACTGATATAAAGGGTCATAATTAAAAGTCTGGCCTGGAAGCTGAAGATAATAAAATTATTATTACAGTAGCATACATGCTCATTTGGTATATTCTGGATGCATGTTTTCATTTTAATTTGGACAAGTATCTTTAATTTTGTTTGATCTTGCAAAGTCCACCAATTTGGACCCTCTCAGCAAACAATTAAACTTTTAATAGTGACTCATTTTAAAGAATTAATGGTGAATAATTTGTGTTATCTTTTTTTTCTCCTTTTTTAAGTGTCTTATATTTAACAGCAGGTGTAAGTTGACAGTAGACAAATGGAATCTAGGAGGTACAAGTCAAATATTTTAGCACACATCTGATAACAATATTATCCCTTTACTGTCTTTTTTTTTGCAAATAGAAATAAAACCAGTTTCTATTTCACCAGTTATTTACATAAGAAAAACAATCACACATTTCATATTTATTTGAGTTATGCTAAACAACTCCTGAGGCAGTAGTATATTCACAGGTTCACTCAAACACACCTGAATCCATGGCCTTTCATCAAGAGAAATGAAGTCAGAAGGACACTCGAGACAATAATTTCTCCCTTTCTTTTAGACAATAAAAATAGACGCATCCAAGTACATGAAATTATTAAGTCTAGGAATACAAACTAGATCCTTGGAAATACTGTGAACAGTGTGAAGCTCTAAGCTTGCTGTAGGGCAGGAGAGAAGAGGGGATGTAGGCAGCTACTGTTGTCTTTGCAGTACTTTGCTGCTGTGACTACCACCACCACGGTAGCCAGCACGAGATTGCCGTAACCTTTGCAGGCTTCTGAGCTATCCTATCCTATTACAGTTTCCCATATTCTATTCTAGTCTATTCTAGTCTTATTCCAGTCTAGCCTAGTCTAATTTTACCTGTTTTTTTATTATGTTCACCACAACAGTATCACACTATCTTCCTGCAGCTGGGTATGAGACTATTAGCTGTCACACGTTGTTCACTCTGTCTGCTTCAACAGACAAAGGTATCCTGACCACACGATTCCTCTCTCCCTACCACAAAGTAAAGGAAGCTGTATTGGACACATTTATATTAATAAAACAGGCTGGAGAGTCTTTCTTCAATCAGTAGCTGATTTGTAAATTTTCCAACAGATTTGCCAAGAATAGATCTGGCCACATGAGAGCAGAGAGTCCTAAGCACAGTGCAGGGCCTTAGAAGCAGTTTTGTATCTCCCAGCGATGACACCATATCTGCCACTGAATGTTTTCATACATATTTTAAATCTTGTATATGGTCATGTTAATCTGTAGAAGATTGGGGGACTTAGCATTTAAATACATAAATTTCCAATGAAATATTCATATCCATCACATTATGTATTTCAAAATAAAGTGGAGCTTGCCTAGCATTTACAAAGTGTTACACTTGAAATAAACTGAAAATATTAGAAGTAACTGAGATGTTTAAATAAAGTCATTTAATGATGTTTAGACTTGATAAACAATAACATGTAACTTGACTACAGCATTTACTATGTCAAGACTCCATGTGAATCATTCGTGTATGTCAATGTTCGTATGCTTAGGGCAACACAGATGCCCTAACACAGGGTTAGTCATTTGCTAACTCAATAGGTGTAAAATTCTTTGAGGAAGATGTTGAGATCTTGAATGAATAAGTAACCGTTTGAATTCTAGTCCCTTCAGGCTCTTACATTGTTTAATGAGCTTGGTTTCAGTGAGGGATGGCTGTCCAAGCAGAAGCTACTAGACCTACACTCACTAATAACGGATATAATAGGGAAAAATACTGAAAGGTGAAACAGAAAATAAAAGACCTATAACTGCAGATCATTCTTGGTGACTCCATACTGTATACCATTTTAGTTCATGCTCTGCCTTATTTCTCATCTCCTCTTGAAAAAGCTCCACCCTAGCTTTGTAATGTTGCATTATTTCCGTGGACAGCAACAAATTCTAGAGCTTGATGGTGAATTGGGTTCTGCCCTTCTTACCCCACGTGTCATGTGAAGTTAAAGGACAATGAATAGTCAGTTCTTTCTAGTTGGTGAGTTTGATCAAAACCCCCTATGAAAGAGTCAATATTATATATAAAGCAAAAAAAAGTTTTCAAAAGTGACTCATCTGAAATATATATCCAGCTAACTTGTGTCCTTCTGTGCCTTTTGTGTTTCCTCTTTATCTTGATAATTGTTTCATTTGCCTACGCCATTGAAGTCTTTGCTGCTCATTGAGTTTAACATCTTATTTGAAAAGCCGCAATCCTCAGAATCAATGACAGGATGTCTGCCTAAATGCAGGGCATGTCCAAGTGGGAAAAGACACAAAATTCCTTCTGGTTAGGAAATCACTCTAACCAAGCTGTGACACCCCAAAAGTTGATGCGATATTGGTGTCTCATGTCTCCTGATACAAGAAAACTCTATAGGATCTGATCTGCATCTTATATCAGTCCCAAGAGAAGTCAATTCCTTCACAAAGCTGGACTCTGCAGCACAGCACATCAGTTGGAACAAGACATTTTTTAAATACTGTCAGTGAGATTTAACCTAAGTATGCTACTTCTCTGAAAAAGGGTGTTGTAAGGGAGGAAGAGGCTGTCTTTTCAGTGTTATCCACCTGTTTAGGCACTGGACAGGAAAAAAAGGAGGCAAGATACCACATGAAAACCTCTTGTCATCCAGAAGGCAGAGAAAGGACAAACCTGAGCTGCTATATGCTCTAATCATCTCATTACCTTTATCATTAGGCTTATGAGATTTCCTGCTGGTATGCACAGACATTTAATGGACATTGTTTCCATTTCAATGTTATATGAAGCTGGATCTTTGAAACTGGGGTAACACAGGCAGGTCTAGTCTGCAATTGTCTATATTCTTCCTCTGGGCACTGTGATGCAGAACATCCTTGAAATTATTTCCTGGAGCCATAATGTCATTATCTGGGGTTGCAGTTTACAGATGGCATTGTGACTACAACAGAATCTCCTATAGAATTAATCATAAACAAATTCTGTAAGTAAGTCTGTAAGTAAGTTTAAGATGTCTGGTTTAGGGAGACTCAGCTGGCTCAAATTCCTGAAGGCTCATTGATAAATAATACTCCTGTTTACGTAACTAGCCATTTCAGCCTTGGATGGAAACTGTGGTGCTGTGCTAACTCTTGCATTCCCACACACAACAGTTGGATTAAACCGAACAAACCTTCCAGTAACTGCCTGCCATGCTAAACTCCATAGATTTTGACTGCACAGTACCCATAATTCACATTGACATGTATTTGCTGAAAACTAAATCTAGGTTTTGAATGTGCATTTTGTGAATTTCTGGACTAAGATAATTTTCCTTGGTAAAGATCATATTTTTCCTGGCCAATACCAGTAGCACTGAAAAAAACCCCCTATATCCCAAATGATTCTACTTTTCATTAAGTACAAAATCATTACGAAAAACATAATTTAGACTAATAAGAATGAGTTGGACAGCTTAAATTATGTTAATGAAAGGATCTTTTACCAAATATTCCTGCTGCTATGTTGCAGCCCTGTAAATTCTCAGTGTGAGTGATAGCACTAATGGAACTTGAAACAAAAGGTCTGCAAAATGTTTAACTCAGAAGAGATTGTTTTTCATACATATGATCTTGTTACCAAGTGATAAACTTACTGATATTTGTAACTGTATTGTCATAGTTTTCCCTGCAATATAAACCTAATGCCATAGTAAAATACTGTGGGGTTTGTAAATGTTAAGCACATGTGTTACTGCTAGGTAAGACACTTTTTCTAAGTTATGAAAAATATGCTTGGCTCTCAGTGAAAAAGCAATTTAATGATATGCTAATAAGTCCATAATTCTTCTCTATTGTATTATTTACAATTTTGTCTCTAAAACCTATTTAACATCTCCAGTGTAATTATCCATCTGCAGCTTGCCAAGTCCAATATTAAAATTCTTAAACAAGAAAAATCTCAACTATTTTATTTTTAACTATGTAGAAGACGAACAGATATCCAGCAGTCTCAAAAGATTAAAATTAGTAAATCTATTTTGCTTAGTGCTCCTTCTATTAGCATGCAACAGAAGACCTTCCTGGGAACCTTCTTTTTAATTTAAGAAAATGTCTTTATTTTTCTGGTTTGATATTCATAAATATTGGATACCTTCTTTAATAAAGCCCGATCAACTTACCAGAAGGATCTAAGAGAAAAAAGCAAAAAGCCATAACTTCCAGAAAAGGAATACTTTGGGCAATCACAACTTTTGATTTCTTTTCAAACTCATTATTCAGCCCATCTTTTTTGATTGTGAAGCCTCTTATTGTCCCATTCATCTTCAGAGTAAAGCAGCAACCTTGGTTTGGCTGAGAAAACTTCCTTTTTCCTTTATCTTACAAACTTGTACTTTCAATGCTGCCAAGCAGCAACCAGCAGTGGGGGAAGTGAGTTTTTATGACTATATATACAGTGATGTCACTTTATTCTTGCATGCCAGGAAAGCATACTGGAGTCTGTGGTAAGAATGTTTCGTAATAGAACACTTGTTTTGCACATTTTAACATAGTGGCAAAACTCAAGGTACATCACCTGTTTTGTATGGAGTCCTCTACTATACAGAAAAGGTTTGTAGTGAAATTTAGGGAGGAACCTATTGCTATCTACAAGGAAAAAAAGCAGAATAAAGAAATTTACAGGACAGAAACTCAGGACATTAAAAAACAACCTTGACTGTTCACATAATTACTGCAATTATGAATGAAATTCAGGTAAATACACAAGCATACTACTAGCTAAGCCTCTAACTGGTAATTTATGTGTGCCTTTACCCAATTTGCATGGGCAATGTTCATAATTACCCTTACAGGTTCAGTACACAGATCTCAGGACTCAGTTTACATAAAATCTGACTGAATAACTAATGAAGGATGTACAAGCAACTAGTGAAATAAGGAAATTAGAAGCATATGGAAAGAAAATAAACTGAATAAAGTCTACTTCAGCTTATGCATTAGCCTTTATTTACATTATATTTTGAAAGGGAAAGATATGAGTAATGCCCCTTCAATTATCCTTCCTTCTCCTGTTTTCAATATGCAACATACCCTTTCTGGGAGTCAAGAAACACAATGATTTTCAGAAAGACAAGCTACAAGCTATAGGGTAATTTGTATAGTGTAATATGTATAGTAAGTAAAACTGTCATTTTAAGTGTCTAACTCTTCATCTGAGAAAAGCAGAGGAGTTCCTCATGAATGTAAAGCCAAAACAAGGCCCCAGTGGTTTTTAACACTTAAAACCACAGAAACAGAAAAATATTGGCTTTTTCTGATTTGTTTTTTTTTCAGAAGACAAGAGAATAAAAGAATTTGTGAATGAAAACCATGCCTAGATAGTTCTGTTAACCTTGGTCATTAAATACAAAAAAAACCCCAACCATTGGCATTGCATTTACATTCTAGGTTTCTAAGGAGAAGTGCACAGAAATACATGAAAAATATGACTATGTTAAGCGAAAAGAAAGCATCCTAAAGTGCCTTCCATGATACTATCTATGGAAGCTACATCCTATTACGGAAACCTTAAAATCAAGCCCCTCCATTTAATTACCTCTATATATTTATAAATGTAATTTTAAAGAATTTTAATCCCTGTATCTGTAATACTAAAACATATTTTAAACTTTTAAACATTCTATATTTAAATTTAGAGTATTTAGAAATTTATTTTGAAAATTCTGTGCTGCTTTTGCACAGTGTAATGCTATGTTTGACCTTTACGAAACCTGAAATAGACTTCTTTATTTCTCAAAGTTGAGTAAACAGCATCTGACATAAGAAGTGTGGTTTTTTAATATAGATTGTTCAGATATAGTCATATATAGAATACTTGCTCCCCATAACTCAGATTAATCTTTTAACATTAGTAAGTTTTACTCCTGTGAGCACTGTAGAGTCAACAAAGTCATAGGATATTAAGTGGGGCTCTATTCCTGCCAAGAAATGGTAAACTGTATTCTTAAATGAATTCTAGACGAATTACCAGCCTCTGCCACCTAAACCAATCCCACTCAAGCACAACAGAGAGAAAAGGGCTGACATACAAGAAACAAACCAGCAAATCCCTGCTCATAAACAAGTAATATTTGCTGTGCCTTAAAAGTATTGCTGAGATAATTTAGTTTGAGAATTACTGACACATGATAAACATTGCTCCATATCGTGTCAGTGGTATTACAATGTTCTGACAAATAACAAAATTTTGCAGTGTTTAAAATAGATGCTATATTTTCTGTTTCAATGAAAAATGTTTTGCATTTAAGTAACTACCACTACTAGCTAGGGACTAGAACAAAAAGAAAAACCATTATGAAGAGAACCAAAGAAGTAGTGCCTCCTTCCTTCTACAGTGAGGCCTAACATCCTCTACCTGTTTCAGTCTGGAGCTTGTCAAGCTTGTCAGTGCATCCAGCACACTTTCCTTAATTTTAGAAAAGGATAAAAGACTTGTAACCAATTAATCTTGATATATCTACATATAAGATTAGTAAAGTGAACACACTAGAAGTACTTTAGAATCATAAGCATGTGATGCTCAAGTTTTTCAGCTGTTAATTCATTCTGTAGTTTCAGGACTAGCAAAAATAAAACACACAAAAGGCAAACATGAACACTACAAGGAGTTAAAACTCATTGGATACTTTTGATTTCCCCATTTGAAATACATGTGAGTAGTGGTGGCAACATATAACTACAAGCCATGCTTTTCACATTTATCTAGTTTTCTAATTATTTTGCTTTTAAGACTTTTCCCCCAACACCTTATTGCATGCTATGTAATAAGAGGAATATTACAACAGTATTTTAGGACTGAAATTTTGGAATATGTAGACTAAAATTCCAACCCATCAGAGCACCACCTTATTGCAGAATTACATAGAATTTCTCCACTTAATCAGTGGTTGTCAGTTCCTGCAATCTGTAACGTCTGGGCCACTGTGGCTGGCAACTTCAGTGAAAAATCTTTACTGACTTTAAAGTAAATGTTCTGGTTTTGCTGACAGCACTTTAACAAGAGACATCTTCCTGTTACTGATCCCTAGCAATTCCAATGCTGGAATTAATACTGTAGAAAGTACAACAGGAAATCCTCACCCTCCCATGGTAGGAAATATCAGAATCTGCAAAAAGATGAATTCAGGTAGTCCTGCATCTGATAGTGATTATCTGTGATGTTTTTCAGCACACATTGGGATTCAGGGACAGAAAAAGAAAGCATTTTTTTTTTCTTTCTTTTGACATTGACAGGATCCAAACCAGGCCTATAGTTTCCTCACATATTCTGAAATACTGATCTTAATGTTTTATTTGCAGGATATTTTCATATCTGTTTTGGTGAAATGCGAAATGTTTACCTGTCCCACACAGAGCAAAAAATGCATTTTTTAAAAGACCAGAAAAAAAAAAGTCCTTTAAATTTGCACTGTATGATTTCAGTTCCTGCAACAACAAAGTTACGGTGTTTTAATATAGTAGAAATAAATATTTAGTGCCAGTATTTAATCTAAATAAATTAGGAAGATCGTCAATACAAGAGAATATTTAAGTTTTGTATAGAACAATATATAATGAGAAATAGATGAGAGATGATTCAGCAATATCCCATTCTAAATGTAAGGAAAAAATAGATGTTTGATAATTAAATCAAATCCTGACTTTAATGAAGAATTCAGCAGGTATGATAAAAATGTGCATTTTAAAGAGAAATTTGATCTGTTGGAGTACAGCTTTGATGCCACTTACAGTAGGAATAAAAGTGAAATACAGTAAGTGGGATTAGAACACAGCTTTCAATTTCTGTCATAGCTCCTGAAAACGATTGAATTCATGTAGCAGATGTTCACTGCAATAAGTGCCATACTGCTTAGCCTTCTAGAAACTGCTGAATGAAGCAGCTACACCTAATCGCTATCCCACTGTTATCTAATTTGTTCCTCCCAAATTACAGTGCATATGCTGACCGCAATGACCTATCCATGTGTCCTTCTCAGAGGTGTGGACACATGACACATGGCATTGGGTTGTATTCCAGTGTAGTTCTGAGATGGCAGGTATGGCTAGTTAATTTGTGAACATTTTCAAAGCTTGAGCTCATCTGACATGCTTAAGAAGCAAAGCCTTGTTGAACTGCACATGAATCAAAGAGCTAAGCTGTACTTTGTCTCTAAGGGTCTCAGAAAGTCAGGATCAGAAATGTATGAACTGGTTTGCTATAACATCTCAAGATGCTTCCCCAACATAACTCACATTTAAATGTACACATTGATTTCCACTGTTGTGTATGGTTTTGCTTAGCTTTAATAGTAGTCTAAAATAGTCTGCAAAATGAGGCCTTGTGTTTTTGACTCCAAAGCTACTGCCACTGGTGCCCATCTCCAGACTTCAATTCGAACACAGGACTATTCCCACTGTCTTTTAAGCCAATCTGCTTTTCCTGCCTCTTTGGAAGATTGTGTTTTTCATATATTTCACATTACAGAAAGATGAAGCCGTGTTCTGGTTACTACCAAGCTGCACAGTGAAGTAACCAACTACAGGTCATGGTCAAATGAACAGTAGGAGAATAAGAGACTGCATGCACCTCCAGAAGCACCATGTCTGCCCCTGGCACTGTCGTGCCTGAAGCAGGAAGAGAGGTGATTACTCCTCGGGATGCAATATACCCTCTCCTTGAGTCATCTGAGGAGCACTTACGTTGATTTCAGCCAAACCTCAAGAGATGCAGTAGCACACATATACTGGAGGGTATTTTCACCTCTTTTCCTCCTGCCACTTTGTGAATCCATACAGTATTAGTTATAATCTAATATTAAATACACATTTCAAGCAACTTCCTTTCAGATGGATATATTAACAAAACTGAAAAAAAAAAAAATAAAATCCATACCCAGTAATAAACCAAGTTTCTACCTCAATGTACAAATTCTTGCAATGCCAGTATGCTCTTGGCTAACCGTATCTTCACCAGAGGATATATGACCTAAGAGATTAATTGGAACAACTTCTAAATTTGTTTGATAGAATTTCTTTAGTTTTTATTTCAAGTGTCAATGAATGAGCTTTTGTAGCAACAGAAAACTTGTATCATTTTCTTCCAGAGTGTAAAATACTGAGCAGAAGCACCATCTAAATAACATGTTATGTGCATGAAAGCCGTACTTTGGTTATTTAATTTTGAAAGGTAATTTCCCTCTAGATCACTACATGGAAGTCTAGAAGCATTCTTTCACTTATTCATATAATATAATAACACCTTCACAGACATTTTAAAAATAGCTATTTATGCTTTGAGTTTGCAATGAACATTTAGAAATGGTAATTATAGAACTGTGATAACTAACTTAAAGTTCAAGAAGACATGATTGGCACAATAAATAATTGGTTTGCTTCTACTTAATCTACATTAATGTAAACAATAAATCTTCTCTTAAATAAAGATTGTGTGAATCTTCATTTATCTTTTATGACAAGAGATCAAAGGTTGTAGCTTAATGAATGGAAAGAAGCAACAAGGTCAGATTTAAAAGCCTCAAAGGTCAAATTTCTGACATCTCTGAACACTGAAAAAAAACTAACATGGTAATTACTATTTTGGTCAAGTCACTGATGTCTATTTCTTATTTAAAAGGAAAGAGAAAACCCACCATAATTCAGGAACTTAAGAGACAGCACTTGGTGCAGTCTGTAATGTATAATTCCCTGTATTACAGACTCCTTCTACCACAGAAGAAAAATAAAGGATACAGCTAGAAGTATTCCATTTGAGACCTCACGTCTATTAAGTAGCCAGCATATATCCACACCTGGAAAGTGTTTAGGCAGCAAAGCAACAAGCATTCTCTCCTAAGACAGGGACAATGCCTAATTCTGGATTTAAAATACTCCTAAGTATTCCTATTCCTAAATCATGCCAGATTTGGTGAACTTACATGTAGTTCAGAATCTCTGCAGACAACAGGCACATAGGCTCTGATAAAAGGTCCAGAAAGCCACATAATTTTATTTTACATATGCATTGATTTTTGCCCAAATGGAAGACCTCTGTCAACTCACAGGGTTATTCATAGATTCAAAGAGTTGATCAGGGTCATTAATAACAATAGTAAACTGATCATCATTCCAACAGGATTTGACAATGGCTTTTTTTCAAAGTGGATACTAATGCATTGATGCCTCCGAAGTTCATTAGAGCAGTAATAAATCATTAGCCTCCAGAAAATGATTTATAAGTTGGTTAAAATGCATTAGAATGGACTGTCAAGCTACTCTACTGAGATGATGAGGCTGCTACTAAAGAGGCTTTTTTTCAGGTTCTCTAACCAAAATGGTGATAACTCAAAGTAATAATATCATAAAGACAAAAATAAAACAAACCAGTGTAATAATTTACTTTAATAGCATGTTTCAATCTTCATAAAAGGGTGAGTGAATTTTACTTTGAATTGCTAGATACATTCCTTTTATTCACTGCTGGCAGCAAACTCTTAACCTACAAAGCTCCAGTACTGACCTCAATGATTATATTTGTGTTTACTTTAGCCAAAGGAAGTGTACTGTGAGTCTAACTATGGTTACTCTTCAAGGGTACCTGTGTAATAACAGTTTATTATAACGTATAAGTAGTCTGTCAAGCATGCAGCGCTAAACCATAAGATTAGTAATGATAATATCACAAGAAGTATATGGGCTACAACTTGATACCTAAAATATTTGTTATGCAAAACTGTTAGTATATTATATATGCCACTCCTAGGTACTACTTAAGTAGCTTAACTACAGATCAGACCTATCGATATGCAACCACAGAATGTTTTTACTTTCATGTATGCTTTTAATTAATACCCATTGCACATAGGACACTTTACTCATGATATTCAGCAAAATTCATGTTAAGCCCAACACTCGGTCTCACACAGTCCTCTGCAACATTACTGCAGTAGTGCTAAAGGTTTACTGTGTTACACAGGGTATTTTAACTAGTCCCCTCCCTGGCTAACACACACAACCTCATTCACAAGGCGCTGTGCAAGTCTAGTATCTCATGTTCTTTTTCATCCCTGGCTGCCATGAGAATTGCATGGCCACACAGCACAGGAGGTGTGCATAAAGACCCACACCCTTACAGGGCAAGTCAGGATCATGGTCCTGTCATTTGGAGGGGTGTGGTCGTTGCTTTCTTTACCTGTGCACAGGATGACAAAGATGGGTTGGAAAAGGCACAGGTGGTCACACTGCTCCTTTGACCTACATGTTGGCTAATAATGCCAGTGCCTGGACAGCCACAAATGCTAAAGGTTCCAGCACCACCGTGGTTCCTCATTTCCATGAAAAGACTCTGGGAGGTGCTTTGTGAGCTGCTGGGACCAATGCTACTGCACAGCAATTTCCCCCTCCTTCTTCTTCTTTCACAATGTTGTGCCTGAATGTCAGATATAAGCCCCAGGTGATTTGTCTTTACCCGTTTGAACAGTCCTTGCTTGAGCAAGTAGCACTTACACAAGAAGTCCTTCAAGATTAAGTACATTAAAGGCTTGTCTGTAATGCCAGGAATAAAGTAAAATAACATCTTCTGGAAATACATGATAAGAATTATTATGAACCCTACAGAAGACAACATAATAACATGTTATCCTCTCAGTGTAATTCAATTATATGTGTGCATTGTATAAGGGCCATGAAACACTTACGGCCAGATATTTAAAAGGCCAAGTCTATATGTTTACAAGCTCAATTTTGTGTTTGCAGTCTGAAATGGGAGGAGTTGTGCCTCTATCTAACTAATCTGGCTTTCATAAGGTATCATTAGGGATAGAAGTACTTGGAAGTAAGAATGCCTGCGAACAAAAGACCAAGGTACTATGAGCAGCTTTGAATAATATAGTTAACATCACTGATGTTACAAGCTAATTTCTCTTCTGTATTTGCTGTGGAATCTCTACAGGCCAACTCTTCTCAATTTAATTTATAAGAAATTCCCCAGAGAAGTATGACAGGTTCCTGTGAATGCAGAAAGAGAGGGGTGGGCATGTAGTCAAAACAGAAGGTTTTGGAACTTTTTAATTGCAAATAATAAATGCCATTTTACACAAACCAGCCAACATGGATGAGTAGAATTAAAACATCCCACTGACAATTTAGTCCTAAGTAAGCATTCAGTGAAAACCAGAAAATGCAAACTTAAAATATGATCATCTTAATCTTAGTTAACATTTCACTGGTTTTTTTTTTGAATCTTTTTTCTCCACAGAAGCAAACAGTAAAATAGGGATGCCAAAAGAATAAATGAACACTTGCACATGTTAACAAAGAAATCACCAACTAAGTAACCAACACAACAGTTTTCAAAAAGCCATGGAAATACATTTAGAAACTTCTAAAAATGACAAAATCTCTATTAGAAATGCCAGTAGAAAAAGTTTATCTGATTCTAGTTGGATCCAGTTGATGTGTATGTTTTGAAACAAACCCCAGGTTCCATTGCTATGAAATTACATCTCACAAAGAATCTTCACACTATCCCAAGTCAAGGAAGTACTTGAAATATTTGATAAGCATAAATTAGAACAGAAAGGGATATACTACTGGTGACTAGCACAAGTTCAATAGCACATAACTGGAATTTTCACCATTCAAGATGTGACACAGAATTTGTAGGCCAAGGAAAGGGTTGCCTTAAGTATGATTAAAGTAGTGCAAATCATGCCAATCTGTACCTGGCAGAAACACTAGCCAAAATTTGCCTCTGTGCTGCTGCTGCATCCAGATACAGTTCTATAAAAACAAACCTTCCTCTTGGTACTCTGCCTATGTGGTCTCTGCCTATGTCTAGTCTTTGCAAGTAAGTCTGTGGCTGTTCTCACCTACTGCTCCTCCAGCCAGGGTCGGAGAGTTTAGCGGACATTAAAATACATACAAAGACTGAAGAAAGATTACAGGTCTCACTGTATGAGTTTTAAAATCTTCATCAAAATATCTTTATATAAAGTCGGGAAAAAGTCAGTGGCAAAACAGGCAACAATCTTGCTCAACTGCACAAATACCATCAACCAAGACAATAAATAACTACTCGTTCTGATGTCAAAGTTCTGGTATGGACTGAGACTGAAAACTGCTCAGTTAAACTAAAAAGAAAGCGAAGAGATTAAAAGCTTCCAGATCCTTATCTGCCATAAAGATTCACAGAATCATAGAATCATAGAATGGTTAGGGTTGGAAAGGACTTTAAGATCATCAGGTTCCAACCCCCCTGCCATGGGCAGGGACACTTCACACTAAACCATATCAACCAAGGCCTCGTCCAACCTGGCCTTGAACACTGCCAGGGATGGAGCATTCACAACCTCCCTGGGCAACCAATTCCAGTGCCTCACCACCCTAACAGGAAAGAATTTCCTCCCTATATCCAATCTAAACTTCCGCTGTTTAAGTTTTAACCCATTACCCCTTGTCCTATCACTACAGTCCCTAATGAAGAATCCCTCCCCAGCATCCTTATAGGCCCCCTTCAGATACTGGAAGGCTGCTGTGAGGTCTCCACGCAGCCTTCTCTTCTCCAGGCTGAGCAGCTCCACCTTTCTCAGCCTATCTTAATATGGGAGGTGCTCCAGTCCGTGATTATTCTCGTGGCCCTCCTCTGGACTTGTTCCAACAGTTCCATGTTCTTTTTATGTTGAGGACATCAGAACTGTACACAGTACTCCAGGTGAGGTCTCACCAGAGCAGAATAAAGGGGCAGGATCACCTCCTTCGACCTGCTGGTCATGCTCCTTTTGATGCAGCCCAGGATATGGTTCGCTTTCTGGGCTGCAAGCGCACACTGAAGCTGGCTCATGTTCATTTTCTCATCGACCAGCACCCCCAAGTCCTTCTCTGCAGAGTTGCTCTGAATCTCTTCTCTGCCCACTTGTAGCTGTGCTTGGGATTGCTCTGCCCCAGGTGTAGGACCTTGCACTTGGCATGGTTAAACTTCATGAGGTTGGCATCAGCCCACCTCACAAGCATGTCAAGGTCCCTCTGGATGGCATTCCTTCCCTCCAGCATATCAACCGAACCACACAGCTTGGTGTCACTGGCAAACTTGCTGAGGGTGCACTCAATCCCACTGTCCATGTCAGCGATGAAGATGTTAGACAAGACCGGTCCCAACACCGATCCCTGAGGGACACCACTCGTTACTAGTCTCCAGCTGGACGTTGAGCCATTCTGTTAAGAAAATTTCAGTAAAGCTAAACCAAAGAAGAGCAACATCCCGTGCATGCTCCTTAATGCACATTTTTGGGGTACAGGGCAGTATAACCTGAAGAAGAAAATCTAAAATTAGGAACTCCAGGGCTAATGAAATGCAACTGATTTCCCTAGACCTAAGAGCACTCTTAACTTCCTCCAGCAGAGAGATGTATGAACAGTTATGTAAAAAAGTACTACAACTCAACTCCTGGCATTAGGAACGAGTCTCACACGAGTACTAGTAATTGGCAATAGGACAGATTTTGGACAGCCTTTGAGCTGCTCACAGTGCTCCACTGCAGGCCACCACTACGCTGTTCTCCTTCATGAAGCAGTTTGAAGGATCTCCTTCATGAGCATGTTTGATTCTTATGCCTCTTCCCAGGCATTTTTTACTACCATGTGCTCCTTTCTGCTGCCACTATAAACCTCTAGCACCTTTCTTGAACCATGCTAGCAACCAGGAGGTTTTTGGTTACCCTATCCTAAGCCAATGCTCCTCTTGATGGGTACTCCCTTGATGCCACATACAGCCTAGGAAAAACAGGATGGCTCATGAGCAAAAGTGCATAGGTATACACCAATATATAGCATAGCAGAGACCCACAAGACACAGCACAAAGACTTGCATGTTTTTATAGCCCAACCTCTATAGACGCAAAAATTCTGGCCCTTTATACTCTAACACAGAAGCCCAACATCACCTCCTCTAAGAGGAATATGCACCTGCAATGGTTGGGTGATAAAAGACATTTATCTCAATCTGCTCTGGAAAAACTGACAATGAATGAAGATGTAAAATTCTCGATTAAGACCTGCAAAGCAGAGAGTGACACAAATTTATGAGCTTTTCTATAATATCTGTATTGTTTGGTGGTGTGTTTTTTCCCCTACTCAGAATAAAAATAATCCTTCAATTTAAATTCTGCAGTGAGGAAGAATGTAGAAGCAGAATAGCTTCTCCTTTCTCAAGCAAAACAAAACAGGTATAAGGTTAAGAAAATGCATTAACTTCACAATAAGAAAGGTAAACTAGAAAATTTATTTGTGCAAGGGATTCATAATACAGGATTTTTAAGTACAAGAGACTTTTTACATGCTGTATGCTTAATCCCACCACTCTGTTTTAATGCACCTTCCAAAGACTTACTAAGTAATGCACATAAACACCTTTTTCCCCATTTCAGACAGAGAAACTGAGCCACAGACAGAAATTACTCCAGCAAATGTAAAATCCAAGACAAGAGCACTTCCATGCACAACAGAGGTCCTACACAAGTCCATCAGAAGCGCTGCAAGCCTTTCCAAATATTTTAATAGGGTTTGATTCATGACCTAGAAGAACTAGGAGTAGTTTTCTCTGTCAGTCATTAGGTCCTTAATCTGACTGCTTCTTTCATCAGTCACTTTAACCTGGCTGTATTTTGGACTGGCTGTATTTTGGACTGTGACCCTGTCAGAGGAACTATGTGGATTTCACAGAAACGCTATGGAAGCATGACAACTCTGAAAGGTCCTTCTGCAGTTCACCAGGAACATCATGTCCCCATCCTAGACTTAGGGTAGTAGGCAATAAGGCTAAAGATGGAGATGCGCATGTTCTGAAAACACCTTAACATGATTTTTCAACTAAAAGTAGCTTTGCAGATTGTCCACACCTGAAAACCTGGAATTTTAGGGATAGGAAATCTAGCATGAATTATAGAATCATAGAATGGTTAGGGTTGGAAAGGACCTTAAGATCATCAAGTTCCAATCCCCTGGCCATGGGCAGGGACACCCCACGCTAAACCATGCCATTCAAGGCTTTGTTCGACCTGACCTTGAACACCGCCAGGGATGGAGCATTCACAACCTCCCGGGGCAACCCATTTCAGTGCCTCGCCACCGTAACAGGAAAGAATTTTCTCCTTATATCCAATCTAAACTTCCCCTGTTTTAAGTTTTAACCCATTGCCTCATGTTCATTTTCTCACCAACCAACACCCCGAAGTCCTTCGCTGCAGGGATGCTCTGAACCTCTTCTCTTCCCAGCCTGTAGCTGTGCCTGGGATTGCTCTGACCCAGGTGTAGGACCTTGCACTTGGCATGGTTAAACTTCATGAGGTTGGCATCAGCCCACAAGCGTGTCAAGGTCCCTCTGGATGGCATTCCTTCCCTCCAGCATATCAACTGAAGACCTCATATTCCCCCTTCATATCGTCACTAAATGCTCTTCCTTTTTTTTTTTTTCATCTTTAAAAGGAAAGGACAGATTTTCACCTGATCTTCTCTATTAGCACTTCTCTCATATATGTATATATCTTATTGCTGACTCTAATGTTAATACGAAGGCAGAATTCGGTTCTATTGTTTAACTTATAAATTCATGTTTGACTGTGATACTCTCTTACTCTGCATGTACATGAGCAAGTACAGATGAATACTGCAATTTACATTTCCTAGCTGGTAGATGTCCATCTAACTATTTAAATGCCACCTTTAACTGGACAACTTAGTGTCTTGCACAAATAACTGCTACTGTATGCACAAAATAGACACCCAAGATACACATATTGATACTATGCTGAAACATGAGAACCTAATCCTATTTTAAAAGAAAATGAAATATCTCAGTAGTTAAATTGACATTAAGTTCATGCTACACACATCTGCTTTCTGTGATTTGGAATAGCTGCTTCTCACAGCTTTTGTCAGGCAGGTTTCTCTGTACCTCTGCATCTCCCTATTATGTCAGTTTTTAACCCATACCCTCAACCAGGCTTGAGATTTTGTCTACACATTTTTATCTACCATATGTCTCCTGATGGCTAAACTAAAAGTAGTCTTTTTAGCCAATACCTTAAAGGGCTTGGTGTAAATCTAAATAGAAATTGCAAAGTTGATAGGAGAAAATGCCTTTGACTAAAACTAGAGGTAGTAAGACCCTTAATCAGCATGTATGTTTGCAAGAATTGCATTGAATGCAATTTTTCAAGGATTCTTCATTTACTGGTAAAAATAGAGTAAAAATTACTAGTAAAAATGCATGAGCTACCAAACAGCAATCACTGCCTCTCTCAACAGTAATCAGAATTTCTCCGCATTTTCTCGTTAGTAGTGCAGTAATGCAGGATTTCTTGGCATGTCTGTGCAAAGTGAAAAGAGTATCACAAGGTGGTTTTCTTGGCTATGACATTCCCAACAGACTGTAGCATGTGTCAACAGAAAAACCGGAGTGACGTGCCTTCCACTTTAATCGACAGATACATTACATGCCAGAAAGCAGCAAAAATACCCTTTTTAATGTATCTTCAAAAAGATTTCTGAAATTTGATCTATGAAAGAGTTCAACAAAATAAACCATGTTCACTCATGGTGAGTTTGACTGTATTTAGATTACTTATTATATAAAGGTCATTATCCTTGGTATGAAACTGTCACATATTAAAAAAGACCCTATATGCAGATAAAGGTTCCCCAGAGAGTGTCTCAAACCCACAGCATATTTCAGAGCTTTGTATATCATATTTGGGGCTTCTGAGTTAACCAGAAGTCATACAAAGGTACATGTAACCAGACACCTTGTTATTGACTTTGTTTCTGAGGAGTCTTATGTACATTATTTATTCAGGCAGCAGTAAGAAACAGAGTGCTCTTATGCAACATGCTCCACATTTGACAGATTCACATGAACGTATGCAGTTCTTATGTCAGTGCATTTGGCCAAATATATCATATCCTGGTTTTATTATATTAATGCAAAAATGCATTAGACATGTTGCACAGATAGAACAAGTTCTTTTGGAAGAGGGCCGCAATCAAAGCACTGCAACAATTTTGTGGTTACTGCTAGGTTCACACACAAATGTACACTTTGAATGCATTTTTAGTGCTACATATGTCCAGCATTTCACAGAGTAAGACTTCTCTACTGCTTTAATTTTGCTCATTGCTTTATATCAACTGGGGTTTTGCAACAGTGCTTAGCTCCTCATTCAATAATTCTTGGTGATGTGCAATAACAGACAGCACTGACTCTGTGTTCTCCAGCTAGCGCAGCCGTACATTTTAATAAATGATATTAATTCCTTATATAATGTAGCTGTGACCAAGAACTGTAGACCTGGAACCCTACCTTTTTCTGCAAAGCATGAATAATGATTTCTTCATAGGTGGGTGTGTGCAAATTCTTATTTTATTAGATCAGTCTCACAAAAGAAAGACTTCACCATGAATGCCACTATTATTGTAACATGCTATCAAAACCTGGCTATCTGAGGTTACTAATTTATCATGTTTTTAACCTGACTTTATCACTCCAGGTTTATCATCTTTTTAAGCCAACAAATGCAATGCATCCTAATGAAAATGTGGGGAATCTTACTGATGGATTAAATTTAAAACGTCTACTTGCCCACCCACCCTAAATACACCACTGCAGCAGGTCTGGAGAAAAAAGGTCACAAACCCTAATTTTGAAATACTTGCCAGTCATTTGAGATGTTTTGTAGGACTCTGCAATTCCTTTTCTAAACTGCCACAAATTTCAAGCATCTGTACAATTTTCAGATTTTCATACAAAAAAATCCATAAATTAAATCCTCCAGAGGACACTGAATAGTGGAACAGAACACAGTAAGTAATATTGCTACTAAATCATCATAATCACAAGTAGAAAAGAAACAAACATCTGTTCTTCTATAGGTATGAATGGAAACAGTGGAACATAGTAAATGAGCATGAAAATATCTCCTTGAGAAATAGAATATTAATCCACCAGCTTCAACTGAATAATCTCCCCATAACACCTTAATACTAATAAGAAAATAAATTATCTGTTTAAATGGAACATTTAGTCTGCATCAAATACAGTCTTGTCATGTTGACACTAGTAAGTTAATAAACAAGTGGGTATTAAATTAGAATAAGGGAAGAAAATATACAATACTTGAAGCATCTGTGGAGAAAATACATATTTTTCAGTCATCATTTTAGATGTTAAAAACCTATTAGACAGTAAGATCACAGTAAATACACAACTTCAATATGCTCTAATTCTGTGCAATTTATGAGATTTAAGCAAATATCAGTAAGAGTTTTAATTTGGATCTCCCAACAGCTAGACAGGATTATTGTGAGTGCAATAGTTTTATGTTCAAGTGGGATTCTGCTGTATTAAACTCTTTGTTAAACAAATCAGTCAAGCGCTCTCTCTGGAATTTTAATTCGCACCTTTGTAGACAACCACTGTTTCACTTTTAATGTTTGATTATCAGCACGTACTTTAAAGAGGCAAGATCTTACCACTTAATGCGAGTTTCCTTTCATTTTCATTTGAGTGGAAATATATTTTAGTCCAGAAAGGCTATTATTCCCTTTAGTTATGTATCTCCCAGGGCATTTCATTTGCAGTAAAAAACCTTCTGTAAAATGTTGCCCTGTTGTCAACTTAACTGAAACCTGTTTTCTGTTAGGCTGTCGATATTTGCTATCATGTTACCTGCAATAGCCCAGCCTTACCAGTATCAGTCAACAGCAGGGCTCTCAGCAGCATCACTAAAACTGGTCTGGCCACAGAAATACAGGTCTAAAACTTCCATGACAGGGCAGGTCACTTCAAGAACCTTCAACTCTGTGAATGCTGTCTCACTCTGCTTCTTTCCTGCCAGATGGGTAGCACATGCATGAGTCATCTTATCACGATCTGTATATTTGCTTTCTTACTCTAGTTCCAGTCCAGAATCTGAGAAACACTTCTAAGCCAAGAAGGACTTCTCCACCCCCGTGGCTCCCCAGCCACTCCTCTCAGCCTCCACTGTGACTCACTGTGCAAACTGCACACACATGACCTCATATGCTTTGTCATAAAATGTGACAGCAGCTCCAGGTTGCACCAGGAATCTGGAATCATACTGACCCCAGGGCACTCTCAGTAGCTCATGAACTGCTGATTCATCATGCAGCAGCAGGGCTACAGTCACTTCTGACCCAGGTGTTCCCATGGGAGTCAATGAAACTATTTTCATCAGTAAATAGTTACTTTTAAAAGATCTTTGTTAAAACTTAAATCTCACAAGAAAGACTAAAAAACTATAAACTAATGATAAATAATCATTTAGACATTCTTACGGGCTACAAAACAAAAAAAAAATAAACTCTTGCTTTAAATAATGCTGTGTAGAAGCCTAAGTGTTGGTCTTATACATCCAGATGGATGATCTGGATAATTTGGAATGGGCAGGTCTCTCACTTTCTTTTGATCTCCCTTTATCTCACATCCTGACTAGACAGTTTCTCAGAACATATTGCCAATGAAAGATTTATCACAATGATTAATCTTTTTGGTGAGAACAGTCTCACCTTGACTTCGGTTTCACTGTTCTGGAGTTTTCCAAGAAAAACCTTCTCTGTCAAAAATGCTCATCTGACTCTGGCTGATGTTGAATGTGTGGAGAGTCTCAGTGGAAAATGAAACATCTCACTGTTGGATGGAAGCCTATGATGAAAGTATTTTTAGCACAGAAAGAAGTAGTGAGGGCTAGGTATGAATGTGCAACCACTCTGGCCTTCTCTGAGACATTGCCTGATGCCCTACCACTGTGCCAAGAGAGAAGGCAAGCTTATTTCACTCATGATGAATCCAAGAGATCTATTCCAAACCTCTTCTTTTATTCACTGCATATTGGCTAACTGTCTCAAACTTTCCTTCAAAGGTAAAATTTAAGTCCTACCTAATGTCGCTCTTAATTAGAAACAAGCAATGACATCTCTTATATACGATTTTATTCCCAACTTCAAAAGGAGCTACCTAGGTTTGCTTGGTGTCTCTACTTTGAAGAAAATGTCTTTTATTACTTCTTTTAGTACAACACATTAAAATCAAATATCTCCTGTAGCAAAACGATTCAAGTCCCTGGAATTCAAATAATTTTCTAATAAAAAATGCATGAGACAAATAAATGCACTTTATGTTCCACAAGAAAAGGCAGTTTCAACAGGCTAATGCTCAGAGAAAATTCATTTTATCAACCAGCCATTTCATTCTTTGGTGCTGTTACAAGCTCCTCGCGGTTGCTAAGCAACCATAATTCATCGTACCTTTTAATGGATACTCTGCTACTGCTGAGAACATTAAGGTGAAGAGAATAAATGCCTTGGGTGAATCTTGAAATCTTTCATTATGCATGTCATTCTATTTCTGTAATGCTATAATGCTGAAATGTTTCTGTGGCAGGAAACTGAGTTGTGGTAATTGCATATTCCACTCATATATGTTTTGTAAGCAGAGCAGCACGTACTTGTCTAAAATGAGCTATTTCTAACATGATTGAAATTGGACTTTTCTACTTCTAAAGGTAGTAAATAAATCTGAGGGGAGAAAAAAAGAATCAGTCTGGAGTAAAATGTCTTGAAATTTTCAGCAAGAGTGACAAAATCCTATGGCATAAATTGAAAGTAATCAAACAGGCTTGGTTGTAACACACAGTGGTATGTGAATATATGGTAAACAATTGAAAATGCAAAAAAAAGCAATAAAGAAACCATATATCCTGTGCAACTTCTTTTTTAAAACACATGACATTCACAGACAGGTACATGTATCCTAGATCAGGTATCTCCCTCTGTATTACTAAAACAAACCTCAGGTTTCAGCTGAGTGCAAATGACAAATATTATGTACATTTCCCACCTCCTTGTCTGGGCCCTTTTCTCCTCTTGAGAAACATTTCCTTATACCAGCCAAGGGCGCGCCGGCATGAACACAATTTCATGATTAGGTTTGTATTTTGTAAATAAATAGTCAAGACATTATAAGGTAAGACAGAGTGCTCAGATACTTTCAATGATGGATAGCACTACAAAACTCTGAGATGGATTTGTTTCTATGGGTTCAACCTGCATTTCTGACCCCGATTATCTTCTCTTTCACACCTGTGTTTATCAGGTGATATGCTCTTAAAAAAGCAGCTCTATTCAGTTAAGATTTGAATTTGTTTTTCCTTGTTTTGTAAATTAGATTCAGGTTTGTATATAATTTATTTTAGAAAAAATATAATTAGCATTGGAAAGAAACTGGTTACATATATTTATTCTATGTAGCTTTTAACTTAACTTTCCTCTTTACATGTCTGGGCTTGTCATTGGAAACGCTGAGGGACAAGGAATATTTCAGTTCTCTTCCTCAGTCATTTACAGCGCTCCCCTATCAGAGGCTGGTGACCTCAAACTCATCTTGAAGCTGCATGGGCAGTAATCCTGTGTTGTGCCGGGAGGACCAGTTGCAGAACTCCTACAGGCCTATCTGTTTTGATGGTGGAAGGGAAGGACAAAATCAAACTTTATGCTTGTCCTATCAGTTGTGGCTGAGGAATGATTAAAAATTTCCTTGGATAACCTGCTATTTTTTTTTACACGGCTGCTAATTTCTGAGTATTTTGGCAATACACTTCTTTCATCACACTGCATGTGAAGGTGGAAGCCATCATTTTCTGAGAAACCTTTTGAAAGCTGCTCCTCAGGAAAGTGATGTGGAGGAAAAAGAAGGGGAAGTTGTTGCATATATGCACACAAGCAAAGAGAAGAAATTGATGGGGTTGCAGAATACAGACTTTGTATCAATCTACTCTGAAGTGATCCTACTTATTGAATAGCACAAGGGAAAACACAGCAGTAACAGAAAAAGTAGGAGAGAGTTAAGTTTCCGAACCAGGGATAATACAAAGTTAAAATAAATGCATAAATATGTCAAACCAAATTATTTCTTTCAAGTTTTTTTCTTCTTCTCAAGTATTCATGGAACTCCACTTTACATTTTAAGAAAGCATACTTGACTTTGCTTTCCTCCTCTTGAAAGTGTGCTTGACTTTTCTTTCCCACTCTTTTCTTCTCCTTCCCTCCTTATTCTTTCTTTCGCCTACTACTAGTGACAAGAAGTAACAATATATGTTTTAAAACAACTTCTTGATTGTTTTCCAGTAAGTAAAATGCTGCCATTCCTCAAACTACTGATGTGTCCTCCAAAAACATCCACCAAAGTAAAACAGTGAGATAAAGAAGCAGCAGTTTAGCCGTCTGATTTTCAAAGGCTGTTTCACCCTTGTAAATATAATTTGCCAATGCAAATCACCCATTCTCTTTGCTCCAAACATTTGCTGCACACAGTTTCGTTAGTAGAGTATGCATGCACCTGAAGAATGGCTCAAATTTTGTGTCTCTTAACGATTACTGTTCTTTTCTGCTGCTTAGAGGATGGTGATCCCAGTGAGTACCTCCAGCCAGTATTCTGAAGGCAGAATACTCAACCACTTCTGAATTCAGATTTTCCTACTTAGGTTATCAAAATTCTGGGAACAAATAGTGGACTTCCACATGGGAATGTCAGATGTGGAAGCACAGCAGTCACGCTTCAAAGTCTTCCTGAAAAGCATTTTGTCACATTTCTTGGAATCACTTGATCACACCTACAGAAAGACTTTGTGTCATCTTCAATCAGAATAATGTCTTAAGTGCAGCAATATGATGACTGCCACCTATATCTTCCAAATTATGATCTTCCATTTAATTATGAATCAGACACAATTGTTGATCAAATCTACAGTTCCTGAGCTCAGAAAAACTATGCTTTGGTAGTTCCACATTTTCTCTGGTGCAAACCCACTTTGGACAATGTCCTGCAGTTTTAATAAGGGTCAAAAATAATATAAGAATGAAAAATTAATATTTTAAGCATCACTGTGAATTAAAAAAGAGGATACTTAATATTATTTATCAAAGTAGGAGGAGAACAGCAAACAGACCTAAACACTCAAAGGTCACAGCCAATAACATTTCTGCAAATAGAAATGGGTTGCAGAAGCATCAAATGCAAATTACTGTTTGCTGGAGAATTTTAATAGAGTTCTACGTCACATTATAAAATGTTTAATTGTAACCCCATTTTAATAACACCATCTGATTAAATGAATAGATGCCTGCTGATTGCAATTACAATCTGTCAAACTGTGTATTTACTTACAGTTTGGTTTCCTAAAACCATAAGATCAAAAAAGGAAACTCTATTCAGCTTGTCAGCAAACTATAATTATTGTGTATCCTTCTGTCAGTTTCTGTATAAAACTTTTGGTTCTAAAATGGATCTAATTATAACTACATCAACATTTTTATGAATGCATGCTTTCCCTTCTTTCCCCCTTCCCATCAGTGAATTCTTTGTTGCAGACTGAGAAGGAAAAACTTCTGTGTAACATTTGTTTCTCTATTTTACCTTTTCTATCCTAAATTATTGTTGGAATACAGAAGACTCCATTCAATGTAAATATTATTTATGGCAGCTCACCTTCCTAGCACTGCACTCAAGCAAAGCCATGGGATTAGGACTCTATTCGTGGTTTTTTTTTGCTTTGGCATTAATGTCTTGAATATCAGCTGAGAAGCTCTTTCCAAGTATATCATGTAGCTCATCTTCTACAAAGTCTATTTGTTGTAATTTATAACCTTTCACAAGAAACAATTTGCCAGACAAACAAGAAATGAGTCCAAATGTCTGAACACTAGTGTATGTATCAAACAGTTACAGAAATTATGTCTCAAAGATCTATTAAATCATCCATCCCATCTCCCAGACAGTGCAGGATTTTCCCGTACTTACATGTTCCAGTGCTTTAGCACTACCTGGCAGACTATTCAGATTCCATTACAGGGTTTTTTTTCCAGCCTTCACCCGTTGCTTATTTTTATCCCATTACTTGCAGTGACACTCCTTAAGTATCATAAACATCTATTCCTTCGGCCTAACTTTCTAAGTAATGGATGATGATAAATAAATACAATATTGAAAAAAAAGCACATTAACAAATTCATAAAATAACACACTATAGCTGAACCTTCAAGAAGAATTTTGCTCAGTGTAGGTTACGGGCTAATACAATCTGGATCATGGTCACATGCTAATAAGATTTAGGAAAAGCTGATTATTTTTCTACTCTTTCTTAAATGCTCAAGTCAGCTGTGAACCAAAACAGTCTGAGTTAATATACATCCTCTTGATGATTTGTCCTAGCTGTTCCATCAACATCTATTACCCATCGTTCATTCTTAGAGAAATATACATTTCATAAATATAAATATATACACATATAAGCACACTTTAAAAATAAAATAAAGACAACTGGAAAGAATAAATTATCAGCATTAACCTCCACTGACTCCTGGGCTTTATTTATATAACAAAGTAGGTGAATTTCTAAGGTTTTGGACCTGTACCCGGAGCCTACCCAAACAGTCTGTGCAGTTGGCATTAGAGAAGTTTCTCTAAAACAATAAGTTAGAAAAACATCTGAAAGAAAAACATCTGACAGAAGTGACAAATGTATGGAGTATCCTGGTTTTGGAGATGACCTTTTAAAGCCCTCTAGTGAACTAGATTAAGGGAGGGACCTTAGGATTCCTTCTCAATCAGTTTCTGTTATTTGGTGAGTAACACAACATAAGGCAACGCAACATCCAAGTGCAACAGGATCCAAGAGGTCAAGTTATTCATGCAGTTTATTCCTGTAGTTCAGCTTTGCTATACTGTCTTCAATTATACGGGAATCAAAATAATAAAAGGTGCTTCAAAGCTGCGGATTAGGTGATATTATAGAATCGTAGAATAATTAGGGTTGGAAAGGAACTTAAGATCATCAAGTTCCAAACCCCCTGCCATGGGCAGGGACACCTCACACTTAACCATATCACCCAAGGCCTCATCCAACCTGGCCTTGAACACTGCCAGGGATGGAGCATTCACAACCTCCCTGGGCAACCTATTCCAGTGCCTCACCCCCCTAACAGGAAAGAATTTCCTTCTTATGTCCAATCTAAACTTCCCCTGTTTAAGTTTTAACCCTTTGCCCCTTGTTTTGTCACTACAGTCCCTAATGAAGAGTCCCTCCCAAGCATCCCTATAGGGCCCCTTCAGATACTGGAAGGCTGCTATGAGGTCCCCACGCAGCCTTCTCTTCTCCAGGCTGAACAGCCCCTACTTTCTCAGCCTGTCTTCATACAGGAGGTGCTCCAGTCCCCTGATCATTCTCATGGCCCTTCTCTGGACTTGTTCCAACAGTTCCATGTCCTTTTTATGTTGAGGACACCAGAACTGCACACAATACTCCAGATGAGGTCTCACAAGAGCAGAGTAGAGGGGAATATTTCTTTTCTTCAGTCTTGTTAAAGCCTGCAGTAGTTTTCAAAAGTTACAAATAAAACCATTACAAGATTATGACAGCAGAGTGTGGATCATTATTGACCAAACACTTTCACTGACACACCCTTAATCTGATATTATCTAAAATCTAAATTGTCACAATTTATGAGCCAATTAAAGCATCTGCTGTAGGCTTATCTCTCTGCTGAATCTCTGAGAAAGCCCTTGCTAGAGTTGGACAGGATCAACATTATGCCACAGAGCTCCTAAAATGCAGTTCATAGGCAGAGTCACAAACGATGAAGTTAGTACAACAACACCATCTACAATTTAAATTGCATAGGCCAGGCCCTGGGTAGAGAACTCTCCTTTTGTGTATTTTTCCCTCCCTGCATTCAAGAAAGACAGTGGCAATTGAGAAGAAACACACATGTTATGTAGCTGGGATTCAGAGTCTCGGGCAGTAAAGCATCAAGCTGTGGTTAGATGGATACTTCACTTCCTCCTAGATCTGACTGCATTTCAAGGGCAGGCAAAACAACCCTTGCATCTTTTCCATGGCTCTTAAATAAGGCTACTGTATCACTTCCAAGTTGCACAATACCTTGAAAGGTCTCAGCTATCATTATATGCAGTCACTAATGGCTTTATATTAGATGTGTAACATGTGACATTTCTGCCTTTATTACATTTGAGGACTTCTGACAGTTCTGATGTTGAAAGTTGTCTCCTACCACATTGCTGACCACCTTTGTGTTTCATCAGACATGAAACCACCTCCTGGTAATACTTTCATTATTATGGGTCCCACAAGGTAGAGTCATCCTCTTCCTTTCCCTTAAGATCTGTCTCTTTCAGCCTTTGACAGCTTGTATTTGTATATTTAGAATTATATTTTATTGGGGTTTTAATAAAGTAAATGTATTTCTATTCCAGAATACAGTTCTTGACAGATGAGGAACTGATATTGCAAATATCTATTTGCACTGTTACTAATATATTACCTTCCTAGCTAGTTAGAGGCTACAAAGCACTTCAAGAAACAAAAAAGGTACTGCAGAAGATAAGAGTGCCACCAGCATCAGTTTTCAAATGCTGTGCTTAATTTTTTTTTTTTCAAGAAAAAAATAACTTCTAAAAGTTTTCACAGTGGTTATTTTACACTGCATACTTTCTTTTGGGCAACTTAAGCTGCACTTAATATCCAGATCAGCACTAAGCCTATTGCACTAAACACTTTTTATGCTACTTCATAAGAAAGGGGAGTGTAATAAAATTCATTAAACTGAGATTCCACACTTGAGTATTAGGGCACATGTAGGAAACTGAAGCTTAGTTACTGAGTTAATCTCTGAAATTCTTTATGTGTGAATGGAGGTAATCTTAAAGTGTATTAGAAGGAAGTCCCATCTCTGAATAAAAAAGTACTGCATTCTCATCAAGGGCCTGATCCTGTAAATCCTCCATGAAAAAGACTTTTTTTGATAAAGGAGAAGAACATCTAATTTCAAACATGTTTTCAGTTTAAATCACTTTTGTAAGGATGAAGTGAAAGCACCTGTAGCCTGATACCACCACTGTCAGGAAGTGGATTTTCTAAGATGGGATATGGAGTAACCTCATCTTGTCATCCATTAGCTATGCCATGTCTCACTTTAACAACTAGGCTACTTCCTCAATTAACTCAAATAGCAAAGGTTCCTATTATTATAGTAAAGTTATTAAAGGCACTGAAACCTCACTCATAACCCATAATTTTTAGGAAAAAAATTCTATGATGCAGCCATGTGGATAATTGTGCATATTAATTAAATCTGTTGCATCTGCTGTCACTAATTTGGCTCTATTTTCAGACTTTGTTTAACATACAATATGGATCCACATTTTGGGGAGAAGGGGGGATGTTGCAGATACTACATCCTGTCTTTTACATTCCTTTTCCAGCAGAGGGCTTCAGTGATTAATAATCTGATGCATACATACATATATATGAAAAAAAAGTGTATATATATGTGTGTATCCATGTATGTATGTATACATGTACCCTGAGCACTGCAGTCCGCATCATCTCTAGGTCAAGACAGGCACAGAATGCCACATCCACTACCTGTAGCATCTCCTTTGTCTCTTTTCCTTCCCTTCAGGATGGTTGAAATAGGAATGTTGGGTACACACTGATAATACATAAGAGAAACTGTAATGTCTTTGCTCACCTGATTTTAGATGGAAAAGGATTTGTCTTTGTGGCTTTTCTAACTGAAAGATACGCATGAGCATGCCTTAAAGGTGTTCCTTACTCCACAATTCTTCTCGCTGACACTGTATACTTTATGTCCTTTTTTTTTTTTTTGTAAATGCAGTCAATGTATGAACATAAAATTAAGAACATTCATTTTAATATCTTTATTGTCCAAATATAGAAGCAGCAGCAGGTAGAACATTCTATAGATGCAGTTCAAAGACGTGTAAGTGAGGCTGCAGAGATCCTAAGTTGCACACATGTGGATGAAGTACAGCATTACACTATCAGTAGAGGTTAAGATTTTACATGCTGTCCCCAGGGAATGCCAACATGACAAAGGGCATTTACATAGTGTCTGTATATAGACTTTGTATAAATAAAGGGAGGAAAAAAAAAGGCAGGCATCAGTCTAAAATGAATCTTCGTGTTATTGAAAGGACCTGGAGAGCAGTAGACATCCTTACACTTTAAGAATTGTTTAATGGCATTGAGGAAGAACAAGGGATAAAAATAAGAAATTAAGTTATTTTCTCACTGATTGTTATTTCTCCAAATCTCAAAACATTATCAAGCAGAATTTTTTCTTCCCTCCCTGCTGCGCAAAGTCAGTGGAAAACTAAAACAATGATACTTTAAGTTCTGTAAACCCATTAAAACAGATAAAAACCCCTGTGAGCCTATGAATTAGACCTTCTAAATGCCTTCAACCCAGAAAAATCAAAAAAGCCAAGAATGTGGGTTTTCTCGCCAAGTGAATTAAAATTTTTGCTAAGTAACTATGACTCCATATAGGGAAGACTAGACAATGAGAACTCACACTCTGTTCTAGCAGGTGACACCAGCATGAAGCTCTGGGTTGCTGGTATCCCAGCCTTCAGCAGAGTCATGCAGCACATCTTCACTTCCAGCAAGCAAACAGCAGCTTGAGTTAAGACAGTGCATGCCATAGCGGCATCAGTTTCATCCACACAAAGTTATCTTTCTACTCCCTGAACAAGTTGAGATGAGGTGATGAATGCAGTACAAATTCATGAAGGATGTGCAGTCTTCTCAACTGCTTTGGAATTTCAAGGACTGAGAATAAATGCATTTAAATAATTAATCAGGTGGAAAGAGAGGCTACTCCACCTGATGCACAAAATTTTCCCTTTCATCCGCATTGTGGGCTTCTCCTTCCTTTTTGTCTTCACGAAAGCATCTTCACAGTTTCTTAGAAAGACATTTCACTTCTATTCCATCTACAGGCTTAAGATCACTAAGATATATCTTTTTTTTTTTGCCAAAGACTGAGTCTTCAGAAACATTTCATTATCGTGCTTTTCTTGACAACTACATGCAATGTTAAAAGCAGCAGATTAAAGTCAACAATCTCTGATGCTGAAACCCCTGAATTTCTGACATTTTCTGAGAGTTATTTTTTCTCTATTTGCATACTCTATTATCTGTTTTGTTTGACACTTGCAGCTATGACGCTGCTTATGCATTAATCACTCCTGTGAGTACTTCACATGTGAGGTGTTGTATAATCTACCACCCGCAACTGAAAGCTTTCTCTCCATGCCACATTTATCATGTCTTAGCCTGTGCCTATCTGGTTAAAGTCTAAGAAACAATAATTAATAGTGTCACACATACTCTTTTTCTCTTACTTACTTTTTTATGTAGCAAATAAATTTCTATCAGACAACTGGTCACTGCTGTGAAAAAAAAAATCACCAGAGCATTTTCTATAGAAAACTGTTTTTAAAAATAAAACATGCCACCTTGTTTTTTTTTTTGAAAAGATAGTGAAGATTTTTCCTACTGTATTTGTGAAATATGTGAGCCACATGGAGTCTCAACAACCACAGTCAAAAAAGCAGAATGCTGTATTTCCCAATTGACAGTAAATCAACAGTTTCACTACCAATTTTAAAAATGAGACCTGGAATTATTCTAAAAAGAGTTCTGGTCATTTGTGTACAAATATTTTCCTTCAGTAATGACAAGTAAAGCAAGTATTTACTTGCTCTAAGGTAGTTTTTAGTACTTACAGAAAGAAAGTATAGCTTTATCAGATACTTTAATATCAGAAGAAAAGCTAAGTTCATGAAAAACACTAGTCACAAATACATTTTCACAGCAATTCTAGTCCTAGTTGACCTTAAGAAGGTGGGGTCCATTGAGAGCCTGGACCCACTGGGCACCTTCTTCCACTCTGCTGATTTTCTCTTGGGAGGGAAAAACTGTAGAGGGTGCTACTAGCAATATTTCCCCTACCACGTATGCATGGACTAATGCTTACTACCAAGAGCCCCCAAGAGACAATGTGACTCACAGGAAGGTTCTGGTCCCTCCACTGTAGCTGGGAGGTCATTAGACCAGTCCCAGAGAAAGCACATCTTTCTGAGAGATGCCCCATCTTGATTTCAGTGCTCAGGTACAGAGAACCAGAGACCTCCCACAGAACATTATCTGAATGGTAAATCTCTATCACTGTTAAAAAATGCATGCTTTATTTCTGATCTGATTTTATACAGCTGTGATTTGTAGATATCACGTTTTCATGCTTTTTGTAGCTTCATGAAGAGTCCTTTACTAGTAGATATGCAATATGCAGGTATTTATAAAACCTTGATAAAGTTACAGCTTACAGCTCCTCTGCATATCCTTTCTGTTGTCTTTCTGATGACAGAAGACTGGAGCAGACATTGAAAGTAAGGAAAGAAAGATAAACATGATGTCCCAGAGCCCTTGATGGAATAAATCATCATAATTCTACTGAAGACAATAAAGTTATGCTGACTGACATCAGCTGAAGATTTGGCTGTGTATCCCCGTGCTTAAGCTGTTTAACAAAAGATACACAAACTATTGTAACCCTTTGCCACACAAGGCTTATTTAAGTGAGAAAATCCAGCTTGTAAAATACAGTAGGTTTTGTTTTATTTTGTTTTCAAAAAAGAAAAGAAAGATATCCTGCAAGAATACAAAGTTTCTTAATAAAAAGAAAAAAAACAAAACAAAACACTTTAACACAAGATGTTCCATGACCTTAGCTTTATGATTTGGTGGTTCTGATGGCAATAACTCACTGCAATAAAGTTTGGGGTAGCAGCAGGTCTGTGTAGCATAACAGTAAATTTTGATGTAAACCGAAGACCAGATCCTGGTAATGAGGCACAAATGTGAAGTATTCACCAGAGACTAGAAGTATCTTCTACCATTAGCATGCAAGGCAAGCTAGGAAGAATGTATCCAAGCATGATTCAAATCTCAACAATTGGGTTAGAAGGGGCAAATCTTTTGTTTTATTATGAAAGTTATTCATCTTGTTCATCAGAAATAAAATTTCTGTTTGACTCAGTAGTTTGCACTAATGCTTAAAGGTGAAAAAAAAAAAAATCACCCATATAGGTCAGCCTCAAGATGAGTCACGAATACTGAATTTAAACTAATATGTATGAAACTACTAAACCAAAATCTCTTAAATATATCCCAGCTACAGCAACAACAATCTCCTCTGTTGGATTTATTAGGAACTGTACTATGAATAAGAAATACTAGCATCATTCTACCTGAGATGAAAAATGGAAAAAAACCCTAGCTGTCTGCCTTCTTCCTTGTTATACAGTGCCACGTTTTGTTTAAGATATTACTCTCTCATGGGCTGCATATCTAAAAAATATAATTCATGAAAAAGTATAATGTAATTGTTCAGGCTTTGATGAATTGGGGCATAATGTTAAATAATTATTCATTGCCTTTATTCTTCTGTCAAAGTGTGAAAAAAGAAAAAAAAAAGCTTTTTATTGCTTTTTTTTTTTAATATAAGGACATGGGCCTTTGTGACATGCATTTTATTTTAAACTAATGCTTCTATTATTCCACATCTGAATAATTATAGCTGACATCATCTACTCTTCCGTGTCCTAGAAGATCTTTAGCTCTAGTCCACTGTTACCTATTTTATGCATTACATGAAATAAAATACCTCAAGATTTTGAAAATATTTATTTTAAAAACAGCAATGAAATTGTCTGTAATCACATTTTCTGCTCTGCTTTGAAAGCAGCATTATTCAATATGCCAGTGGTCTTTTCCATAAGAGCAATGCATTAGAAATTCATGCTGCTCTAATACATCTGAATTCATTGATGTACTGCACTCCCTATAGACCTAAAGAAACATTTTTGCTTCAGTTTCATATGTCCTGAACATTACCTACTGATGTGGTGGTTGTCAAAACAGTTGTACAGTAGCCTTTGAATTCAAAGTGTGCCTTGACTGTATACTAAAAATGACAATAAACCTAACTATATACATTATGCTGGCTCTTGCTACCAGCACAAGTAGAGCATTTGGGAAATAAATCCCCTGATTTTATTGCCTTTTAACATCCTTTCCACTTTAAACTTCAAAACCCAGAATTCGAAGCATTTCAAGAAACTAGAGTCTCTTTTATTTCTTTCTTGTAAATTTTCTATAGTATACCATCATAAGCCACATTTTCAAAAAGATCAGCACAAGATTATAAATGAAAGCATTCCAAAAATAGGTTTTTTTTCTCCTCTATGTAAAAACAGCACTGAGATTTTTAACCCTGGGTTTCTTGGAGGAAAAAGCAATCATCTACAGGATATATTAAAGAAGCTGTAGAGTCTATAATTTTGTTGATAAAAAGAACACGCTGTAAAACTCATTTTATAGAACACAACCAAAAGCATTTTTACAGATAAACACACATTCTCATTGGGATGTTATATACACTCATTTGTTTGCAAATGTTAGAAGGGCATTTCTTGTGGTCCTTGGAGTATTTCAGGAAAACTCATGCAGAGAAGTGCTGGCAGGTCAAGCCCCAGCCAAAACCAAACCAAACCTACACAGTGCTAACTTCAACTGTAGTAAATCAGGAAGGGATCCCCATTCCATTATATAGAAACAAACATGTCTACAGGACCGGCACTGCACTTTTACACAGCTCTATCTATACCTAATTGGATCCACTTAAGAAGCAGGAATAGAAGTCATGTCTATTTTGAAGGAGGACCTTAGAGAGCTCCCACATGTAGCCGACCATGCTGGGGCTGGACTGTGTCTTCATACCACTGTGTCACATTCTGCACAAATTCTGCAGACTTCTGAACCCCCAATATCCAGATACAATGAGCGTCTAAAGAAATCTGCATGTGACAGCATGGTAAAAATTCATGTGCATGTATGTATACGTCTGTATGTCACCTAAGCAGAAAAGAGAAATACACAAACATAGAAGCCAATGTATGAAATGACAGCAGTATAATAAGAAATAGAAATTTTAGTATTTGGTTTTTTTTTTTGTTGGGTTTTGGTTTCTGTTGGCTGTTTTGAAGTAGTGGCGTGCAACAGGAAGTCGAATCAATCAAAATAAACTTCAAAGAAGGCTAACTCCGAATTTAAGCATCAGACACAGTAAATGGCAACAGGAAATTTTCATCTCCCAGCATTGTAAAATTTCTCAGAAAGATTCTCACAGTGTAAAAATCTGTAAGAAGCTGATCCCTAATAAGAATTCACCAAGCTGGTAGTGGACTCTTATTGTGTGTTTAAGCACTTCCACAGAAGAGAATTCTTACAGAGCTTGGGGCAAATCCTGCAATCCTTACTCAAAGGGATTTCATCTGCAGCTTGCAGGGAGAGCTGCACAGTATGAAACCAGGACCTATAATGGGGGGAGATTTGAAGGGGTTTTAGGAGGGGTGCATCCTCAATTTTCAATCTGTCCAAAATCACAGAAATCCTCATCTGAAAACACCTGGTATTTGAGATAAAAGAAAAATGCTATACTTGGTCTACAAACTATTCTCCTACTTGGCTTCTGAGCAAATGTGTTTCTTTTCTCTCATTTGGCTAGCATTAATTAATGCTTTTTTTTTCTATAGAAACAGAAGCTGAAAACTATTCACCAGTGCTAACACAGACAAAAAGGAAGGTATTATTGCTAGAATACCAACATAGGTTAAAAACTAGCTAAAAGGAAGGATGGTGAAAGAAATAAAGGAAAAGAAACCAAACCCAAAGACCAAATTCAATCAGAGACAAATTGCATTGCAGCTGAAATTGTCCCAATATAAGTAAAATTTGCTGAAGATGTGAAAATAATTAAGGATAGAGAACAGCCAACAGATTCACTTCTGAGAATAATTTTTCTAAAAATATTCATTACTTCCCTGAAAAATGAAGTGAGATACATGGTTTCCAAATACACTAAGCAGTACTTGATATACCAGAAATTATATAGCACCAAGGGTTTAGATAGATTGGCAAAACTTATACATTATTTTCTATGTGAGGCAATATAAAAGTGATTTAGGCAAGTACTTGTTAAATGGATCAGAGTTTGATGATACAGTAAAAAAGAAACTTAGGGATGAGTAATAGCAAGAGAAAAGAGTCATATTGAAATAAAAATGTAAAAGGCTCTGGGTTATAAAGAAGAGCTTCAAAGCTACATAAAGAATGTTAACTCCACAAAACCCTCTGTCTGCCTTCATTAGTGGAAAGCCAAAAGGACAATGGGTCCATTCTATTCACTGAAGAAGTCAGTGAATTCACTGAAGAGTTAAGTTAAATTATCTCCCACAAGTTAATATCTCTCAAGTTACCAAATTCAAATTAGAGGAACTATACTGCCAAAGTGTTTCAACCGTACAAAATCATGGTGTTAACATCCTACCAGTTGTGCTAACAGGAGGTGTAGCTTAATCCCCTTGACATTCAAGTCAGCTTGAGTTAAAAGTATTGCTAGTTAAGAGGCCCTCTTGTGTGCAAAGGGCATCCAAGCTAGCCCATGATGCTTCAAGGATCATGCTTTATTTATTGAACAAACCCTCAGAAATTACTGTTAAAACTTAGCATATATTTTTTTGACATCTGATTGTAATTTTTTTCTGAACTTCACTAGCTCCCAAAGCAAAATTGCCTAGTTATATCATTCAGCTTTTTTGTACTTGCCCTCAGTGCTATAATTCACTGTGATGATCTACAAACTCTCAAGGCCCTTTGTTCAGAGCTCGCTTCAAGAGGTTAATGTGGAACATCAGAGATTAAAAGAATGCATAATTTTGAGCCATAGCCATGGCTCAAAAGAGGTCAATTCAATGAAATACTGCTTATCTTGACTGGAGTGCCAAGTGTTTCACTTACTTTTTCAAGTCCTTTCATAGCTCTGATTCTCAGAATCCCACACAAGATTTAGTTCATGCCCTTTTATGTATGCCATCAGCTTTGCAGAAATGCAAGCAAAACTCAGAACATTTCCATGAAGTATATATGATATATATATCACATGTACTTCATACATGTGATATACATATCATATATATGAAGTATATATGATGTATATGTATCCTTACAAAAATCTGTCTCCTCCCATTACTGAACATAACCCTGGGGTCAGATTCTGACCTCAAGCACAATGTGTGCAACATCCTTGTAAATCAGTAACTAAGCAGCACATAAGAAGCCAGGACTAGCCCCCCCTGCAGTACAGCTTGTTGGACATCCTTAGAGGGAACACAAAGCTCCTTGAAATCAAGGTAGCTTTATTTTAATTGATTAAATTAATTAATTAATTAAACTTCATTAATTGCCCTGTGACAAGGTAGATTTTCCTTGTAAACTGTTTTCCAGCCACTGCAGCCCTGGCTCTGGGGCTGTTAGTCTGAGGGGCTGATTGGGTGCTAAGCCTAGATCACTCATCCCCCAGGCACCATATGCTGCCTCAGCTCCCGGGTTCCCAGGGCTGATCTGGGGTGGTTTTGGTAATGTGATGAGGATCTAGCAAGTTGGAAACCTAAACAGCCCCAGTCTCTAAGTGCAGAGCCTCCCAGCTGGGACACAGTGCCCTAAGCTTCTAATCCTGTGAGAAGGCCAGACCTTTGGATCTCTAGGAACAGCATATCCTTAACTTCAGATATGCAGTTCCTGGGCAGCTCATTTAGCAGAGTGCCTTAAGTCCAGTGAACCCCAAACAATGCCCTGCCCCATTCTCTTCCATGGGATTTTTAACTCTTTGGATTAGAATTGCACATTGATGTGCAATAATCTTGTCTGGAGCTGCTATGCCAGAAGTATACTAATTATTTGTAGAGCCCACTTGAAAATGTAACATGTAAAGTAGCTCTGCAGTTGTTGCAAGCAATTTAACATTCAAAGAAGTGATTTATAATATCAGGCTTCCCAAGATTATGACCATAATGACTATCTGACAGACTTCATAAGCAAATCGTCCAGTCATTTCAATTGGATTCTGGCTGGCTAAGGACCGGGAACTGTAAAAAGGCTATAAGATTTGGCCTAGAATCAGAAATAACATTTGCTGTTTTCCAAACGTGCCGTAAACAAGAAAGTAGATATTAAATTTTTGTACAGCTCTCAGCACATGCAAATGAGAATGGAAAGAGCCTCGTCAGACAAACACAGAACAACAGCCATCTGGATCCAAATCCTGCTCCAGCAGAAGTCAAAGCCTTGAGCCTCCTTTTGTCATTATTTACATCCATGCAAAGCAGGAGTAATTCTGCTCAAGGCAGTGGGTAACATCCTGGCTCTGAGGAAGCTGGCTGTAAAAGCCCCACTGCCTCCAGAGTAGGGGAGGCTTTGACATAGGGAGTGTGATGTGAAACCCAGAGTCAGGCCAGCTCACTCCGTGACTTGTGTGGTGCAGGAGCTGGCCTCTTGGAGGATTTCAAATAGGTCTGTATGCGCATGATTTCACAACTTAAAGCAGAACAGAAAGACTGAAAATGCTTACCACAGAGAGGGAATTAGAAAGTAGGGCTCCGTCTTGGCCAAGCATGTTGGAAACTGTAATTTCAGGTAGATCCATGTTTTGTGGGTGGAATGGAAGGAGGCCATTGTGGTTCATAGGATGACACAGAGAGTGGTACCCAGACTCTATCTCATTCAAGTGCACCAGGGAGTGGTCAGGCAATGATGGAGGAGTTATAGGAGGTATGTTAAAATCTTCACTTTCAAGACTTGCGCCAGGAAAAGACTGGAAAATAAAGCACCAAACAGAAAGTGCTATGAAAATCATATGAATACTGGTCAAGAATAATATGTAAGTCACACAAAACAAACGAAAAGAGCCCAACTCACATACTTCTAAGCAGGAGCTTCAATTTAACAAAGAGAATATTTTAAACAGCTGTATAACAGCGGAGGTTCACCATTATGTATGAAAGTAAAACTGCCTCTAAGGCATAAGTATCTCTGATACTTTCACAGCTTCCATCAGAAAGACTTTTTTTTTTAAGAAACTGAATTCAAACAGATTTCAAGGGTCCCATTAAAATTTCCCAAGTGTTCATCTAGCTGAATACCTTTTTCATGGGAACTGTGAAAAAAATAATGCAATTTATAAAATTAACATCAGCTCAAAATGGTTCACAAGACTCCCTGTTACTCAGATCAAGAACTACTTTGTGAAGAAGAAAGATACTGCTTTTAAGCTTATGGGAGAACCATGCATTTGTTCTGCTACAAAGAAAGACAAAAAAAAATACAAAACCAGAATGTTCTTCATATGAATATACTTTGTGTTTATAAAAATACATTCATGGTGTCTCAAAATTGCTGATTTTTGCTTTTGTAATTCATAAACTCAATAATACATACATTTTGTCAGTCATCTAAATGAGTTACTCTACAAAGCAACTGTTGAGTCTTGTGTTGTCCACTGCCATTTAAGTCACCCAACCCAATCTATTCCAAGGGAAAGCCACAGGCAAACTCAAAGTAATCCATCAAGGTGGATAATTGCTATTATTTATCTATATTCTTTGTACAGCAGGTAGGCTTATTTTGAGGATAAGGGTGGGTATGCTTATGTTTCTCAGAAGGAAAAGTTGAACAGCATTACATACACGATCCAAATCAAGAGTTAAAGGGATCATTTGCAGTGGTTCAGCCTGAAAGCCTGCTCTGCTTTTCTGAGAACAGCCACAGTTCTCATCTCCTTTTCAAGCAATCAGTCTTTGCACATCCCACACCCCTAGTCATGAGGTTCATAGCACAGAGATTACTTCCACCCTTCCTGCCCCTCTGCAGCAACACAGTCCTGTTCTGTGTGCTGCTTTTGTTAATTCTGGAAATGCAAGGATTTAAATACATTCTCTCCTGCAAAGTATTTCAGGAAACACAAAAATGAGGGCACAATTTCAAAAAGCAGCTATCAGAAGAAAATGCTTTCCCCAGTGTGAGTTTGCAAATGGAGGACAGTATGCTGCATGAATTCATGCAGAAGGGTAAAGGAAGAATCAATGCCCAATTACAAACAAAAGGATTTTTCATTAGTCATCATAGTACTACTGAGGTGCCTGAGGTTATTCTTTACAAGTATAGATATAAAAACTTAAATTAGACCAACAACAGTGTTACATGTTTTCAGTGAGCTGCTGAACACAAAAGAACCTGCTCTAGTGCACATTGCCATGGTTTTGGTTGTTCACTTTGCCTGCTTCCCAACAAGGATTACACCTCTGTTACCAAATATCTCAGTATGAAACACAACAGGAAGGCTAAATTGCAAAACCCAAAGAAAAATCCCAAAGAATAAAAACAGAACAGGGAGAGGAAAAGGTTTGGCAGTGCTATCACCATCCTTCTGTGTGAATACTTTGATTATGTCCATGCTTTCCAGCTGTGTTTCTTACCCCTGCAACAGGAGTTTGCTCTCCCCTGGACTTTGCCCTCTCCTTAACCGGAAGTAGGTGTGAGTCTACCACCATTTGTAAGTTATATTTTCCCTGCTTTTATGCAGGGAAACTGCATATAACTGATGCAGCCATCAGTGGAGACATCTCCAAGGAATGAAATACAGTAAAAATAGACCCTCACTGAACTGGGAGGAGACATATACATGGAAAAGATAACATGTCATATTTACTTAACCATACTGTATAAACTGTGCAAGAACAAAAAATTATGGACACTGTACACCTAAATATTTGCTCATTACTATTAAATTGATGATCAAAAGAAAGGTGGCTTAAAGTGAGCTTAAGGTCTGGATTAGGTTTGCTTGGCAATGATTGGGAGGGGCACTACAGGGGTGGCTTCTAAGAAAAGCTGGTGGAAGTTTCCCCTATGTCTGATAGAGCTGATGACAGCCAGCTACAAGATGGACTTGCCCCTGGACAAAGGGCCTGCTCAGCAGCAACAGTGGTAGTGCCTCTGGGATAACATATTTAAGAAGGGGGAAAAGTTACTGTGCAGGAGAAACTGCAGTTGCAGAGAGGGGAGAGAATATGTGAAACAGCCCTGCAGGCACCAAGGCCAGTGCAGAAGCAGGGGAGGAGGTGCTCCAGCTGCCAGAGCAGAGATTCCTCTGCAGCCCCAGGTGCAGGCCATGGTGAGGCAGGCTGTCTCCTGAAGCCCGTGTAGGTCCATGGTGGAGCAGATACCCACCTGCAGCCCATGGAGGTCCCCACACCAGGGCAGAGGGATGCCCAAAGGAGGCGGTGACACCATGGGAAGCCCATCTGCAGTGGACTCTCGGCAGGACCTGTGGCCCTGTGGAGAGAGGAACCTGCGCTGGAGCAGGTTTGCTGCAGGACTAGTGACCTCACAGGGACCCATGCTGGAGCAGTCTGTTCCTGAAGGACTGCACCCCATGGAAGGGACCCATGCTGGAGCAGCTGATGAAGAACAGAAGGGACTTCAACTTACATTTGCTACTAAATGAAATTATTCCTAAACCAAATATTGACAGGCTGGGTGTGCCTACACCATTAATATTGCAGGCACTCAGCAAATCTGCTTATTTTTGCACCCTTTTTTCATGCCATATGTGGATATTCCACGTTTTACTTCATTTAGACTCGATTTGCTGTGTTTCAAACATGTCTTTAATTAGTAACACTTCAGAAGTGGTGGAAGCAATTGAACTGCCATTTGGACATTAGCTTCACTTATTCAAAAGGAAGTAAAACACTGGTGGCATAAAACTCCACAACCCACATTGCATCATTTGTAACTATATAATAATGTCATATATTATGTGGGCTAAGCATTTCAAATAGATGGTTTCTCTCTGATTAATTAACAATAAAAAATCACACCATGGTTATTGCTTGCAAACCAGCCAGAGTGTATCTAGTCCCACATCATCTACCACACCACTGTCCACTACACTTAGATAAGCTTCTTAAAGTAGTAGGAGTAGCATAGCAAACACAATAATAATACACTAAACCAACATATAATTCAAGCACTTGTGCTTCTTAAAATGATGGGTTTTTTTTAGACATAGACTACTTCAATAAAGCTAGGCAGCATCCAAGCCATATACTAATGGTATGGACAGATATTTGAAAGCATCTGCAGAGCACCCCATTTTACCTAACATTTTCAGGCAGTTTGGTATTTCCATACTCAGTATGTGTGTATGTAACACATACAGATATAACTTCCTCAGGGAAATTACTTCAGCAGTGATGTGATAGTTTGTCTTGTCCAAAACATGGTTTAGATGATTATAATGACTTGGCACAATGGCACATCAGAAATCAAAAGTCCTATATACATTTGCAGCAAACCCAACATATCCCAGAAACAAGGCTGTTACAACTGCACATGGAGGAAAGGAGTAAGGAACAAAATATATGCTTGTCCTGCCAATAGCAGCTACAAGCTTCAAACACACACTCCTACTTTCTTTCCACCTTTCCCCTTGCCACTGGGAAAGCCTTCTTGAGAAACCATCTTAATGCAACTGATCCAGTATTGGCAGTGAGCTTTCGTGGAACATCATTATTGTTACCTTCTTCCCCCAAAGGACATTTAAGGGAACGCCAGCACAAGGACAGGCTTGAGGATTTCCCTGCAGCAACAACTCCCACTCCCAGGTCAGCCATCATTCTGTCCTGACCTTTGGGCTTTCTTAGAGCATTTCTTCTCCCAACCTAAGCCATTTACCTGGAATTTCAAATGAAAGCAGCTATCTACCATCAAAAGAATTAGGGAAGGCTACAGTTCCTGTATTACAATTCATAAGTACAGCTTATATGTATTAATAATAAATGGCAGCTTGTAGCTTCAGCTCTGTTAGTCTTTTTTAGGGGGTGGACAGAATGGTTAAGGTTTTTCCCTTCTCCCTCTCCAAAGGCTTTTTCCTTGATAGTCGGCTTTATTATCAGCACAACTTTATGCAGAAAGACACAGAATAGCTCCTTTTCATTCTACTGGTCACAGAAATACTATGAAGCTCGCCTTTTCATTTTTGAAGCAAGAAAGAGTAGCAATAAATGCTTTATTTATTTTACCACAAAGCTGCTAGGAACTTGGCCAGTGGCTTCACTTTCGTCTCATGACTGTGGGAGTGGATGAGGTGTTTATCAGCTCTCCAGTTTAGGGTAAATTCCTGGGCCCTTATTACATTCCAGAGAGAAAGCCCTCTGCAAAGTAATGCCATCAAATCCACTGCATAGCACTGAAGAGACACATGCTTTAATTTTACTTTATTATAAAGAGGATTTTCATTACCCCTGTATTTATTATAAACAGATTTCAGTATATTTAAGATGGAAGCTACACAGTGGGAATCTTAGAATTAACATCCTTCAATTTGATCTATTTACAGACACAAACACTATGAATAAGCGTTTTGAATCAGGGATCTTTTCAAATGTAAAGGAAGATATTCTGTTTCTGGTAATGTATTTGTCACATTTCTGCCTCAAATGATTGAAACTTCATAAAGCAGATGATCTTTGATATGCCCACTCTGAGTTCAAGAGAACTTATTATCTATGCCACCTGAGCCTATAATTTTAGGAGGAAAGCTTGCCTAAATAAAATGATATGAACACTTAATTCTGATTCACTGTCCAACTTAAGTCCCAGCTTTTGTTCCTGAGCAATGACATCGTTAGTCACCTTCAATTAATTTTTTATGCCACTTAGCTTGGCCAAATCCAGCAACAAGCTATAAAAAGAGGGTAAAACTGGGGGGGAGGTGAATCAAATGTCAGTTCTTTACTTTAGCCACATGAAACTCAAATGTGGGATAAGCATCCTGGAGTGCTAATGAAACACACACATACAAATCTAGTATCCCTTTTTGAGGAACCCAGATACTCATTATTGGAAAAATAAGGGAAATGCTTGCACAACCTGCTGCATAAGAACTAAGGAAAAGAGAGCAAGGAGAAAGAAGGAAATAAAAATAATGCCCCTCTGCTTAAGCACTTGTCATGGTTTAAGCCCAGTCGGTAACTCAGAACCACGCAGCTTCTCACTCACTCTCCCTCTTTTTCCTCCCCCTGCTCCCGGAGGGATGAGGAGGAGAATCAAAAAGAATGTAACTCCCACAGGCTGAGATAAGAACAGCACAGTAACTAAGGTATAACATAAACCACTGCTGCTACCACCAATGATAATAATGATAAGGGAAATAACAAGGGAAGAGAATACAACCATTCACAACCTGCCGACTGATAGCCAGCCTGACCTGAGCAGTGATCCAGCCCTTCCAGGTAACTGCCCGCAGTTTATATAGTGGACATGATGTGCTGTGGTATGGAATATACCGATTTGGCTAGTTTGGGTCAGGTGTCCTGTCTCTGCTTCCTCCTGGCTTCCCCTCCTCCCTGGCAGTGCATGAGGCTCACAAAGTCCTTGGTCAGAGTAAACATTGCTGAGCAGCCACTAAAAACGTCGGTGTTATCGATGTTGTTCCCAGGCTGAAAGTCAAAACCACAGCACTGCACCAGCTACTAAGGAGAAAAATGACTGCTACTGCTGAACCCAGGGCAGTATTCTACAGTGAGGACTCCATGTTGGTCAGCAAAACTTACTTATCTTTCAAAATAATTTTAATAGAACTTTAAAAAGTAACCATAGAATGGAAACCAAAGGAGATACCTCAAACAGACTGACCGCAAAAGGCAGCAAGCATTCAAACATCCGTTGTAAATCCCTCTGGAAAATGCAGAGCCATTACTATGGCGCAGAAGACAACATACATTAAGTAAATCTAATTCGTGTGCTCAGTCACCATGCATATACTCGGCAGAATCCAGTATGAGCAACAGTTCCTTAAAAATTGGGAATTTGCCTATAGATATTTAATTTAAATGAAATGACTGGCACTGCCAACTATGTAGAGCGCATCTTAATTTTTCATTTGCACCAAGGCTTCTGGTTCTGAACTGTGGAAAGATGCCAGTTTTTAAAAGATAGATGCTTCAGGCTGTCTGCTCTTCTATTATTGAACATGTTGTTACATAACTGAAATACTTACGGATTGAGAGTAAAGTAAAAACAATAAGCTCATTAGAAGAGGAAAAACCACAATGTACCTTATGCACATTTGAGAGTTAGGATAACATATGTGACAGCAGATACTTCTAGGAGTTCTAATAGGATCAACCTTATCTCTAATTTCTAAACAGAAGACCTTCAGAAGCAAGTGTTTTTCAGCTTCTTTTGTCTCTGCATGAACAAGGCTTGATAGCTTGAAACTATAATGCATTACTGTGGAAACCTTCGGTCTGTTACATAAATCATCTTAACACTCAGCAAGAATTGTCCAACAGTGCCATTGATATGTTCAAGTCAATGATCCTGCAAACAATTTTTTTTGTGTTTCTTCATATGGTAGACAACAGCAATAAATCACATTCATTTAAAACCACACAATATACTAATTTATCATGCAA